>NC_068938.1:91327766-91627766 GCF_016801865.2 Culex pipiens pallens | reverse complement strand
AGCAGGAATCAGTGCTATATTTTTACAGTCCACTTGATTGTTTTACCTGATAGTTTAGTCAACGCTAGAAAATAAATCCATCTATCGTTAGACTAAACCGGCCTGACACTTAACCTTTCAGACTGGTCAACCGGTCTTCGTTGGACAAACCGGTTGATTGATTGATTGACTATTTGGTGCTGAATATTACAAAAGGTGTGCGGCCCGGTTGTTTTTGTGTGCCGCCTGTTCTCAAGGCTTTCCCATTCCGGAACTTGTTTAGAATTTTGGGTTCCGAGTTGAAGTGGTATTTCTTTCAATTCCCGAGACAGATTCATTTGTTTTGGTGCATTTTTTAATGGCATAATCTTACAATCAAGCGGTTGAGAATGTTAAATTTGTTATTGTGAAACTATCGGTATGCTCCTTTAGGTAGACTGCACATGTGTTTTGTTTCCGTTTTTTGATTATTTGAGCTATTTTACTGATTAAATTGTTGAAACAGTTAATATTTTGACAGATAGATGCTTGTGTGCTCTCTTGTACCATATTTGCTTCACAAGCATCGAAACAAATACATTAAAAAAAAAATAAAAAACGGTTCTATACGAAATCGGTTATTTTGTGTCTTTTATTTTTTTGTTTTTTTTTTTGTTTTTTTTTTATTCGGCTTAAACTTTTTGAGAGCCTTTTCTAAGACCAACGAAACCATTTTGTGTTTTTGGTTTACCCGTGCAAGGCTCCATAGAGACGTGGCGTTACATCGTGCTGCCATCTGTTTTTTAAGTGCAATAGTGGAAAAGTGCTGAGTCATCGTCTAAAAATAGACGGCGTCCTATCTCGCCCAGCAAAATGAAGTCGATAAAGTAGTCGGTTTCGATGGAGAAAAAGTGGAAAACGTGGTCTAAAAATAGCGACGCCATCCCCCAATACAATTTAGGCCGCTATCCATACAAAAATTCGGCCTCGTGGCGCGGTGGTTAGCGGCTGCGGCTGCCGCTATGGGGTGCGGGTTCGATTCTCGCCTTATCCTCCTGGCCTTCTATCGGATGGGGAAGTAAAACGTCGGTCCATTTGCGTAAAAGAGGTTTTGGGTGACTCACCACACATAACCTTCGGATGCCTAGAAATGAGCAGAAACTTGCAACAGAGCCCACAAAAGACCCGGGGGTCGTTAAAGTGGATTGCTTTGCTTTTTGCCATACAGAAATTATACGTGAGTATTCGAAAATTTGCATCTCTTGCAAAAAAAAATCTGATCAGACACCAAGGACAAAATTGCAGGTATTGGTGATACACGAGAAATTAATGATCTCTTAAATAACTTTGGAGAAAATTGCTCTTAATTTTACGAAATTGCTTTTATTTCTGCCAAAATTGGACAAATTCTGATATTTGGAGAAAATACTCTGCGAATTCTTTTTTACATTCTGATTAAATCGATAAAGTCTGTAAATGTGGAATATTAATCGGGCAAAAGGATTTTTTAATTTCCAAAATCTCGTAGACTATTTATTATATTTTGTTAAAATTTTACAAGCTAAGCAATTTCAAATGCTCAAATTATATTCGGTGATACTTCGGTAATTAGTATATTCGGGTAATACTTTAATTTAAGATCAGGAACATCATTGTACACAGTGAAAAGTTTTTTTTTACTTTGTTAAGAAAATCATTAACTTTTGAAATTTCTAAGAAAACTAGGTAACTGAAAAATATGAGTTTGAAAACATTTAAGTGGTGTTCAAATATGGGCTCCAAAGTTTTGTATTATTTAGTGTCTTTCAATATATTTATATTGATGAGAAATTGCAATATTCCCCCCTCCGACCTGCCTAAAGTACCTTTTATCCTAAAGTACTCAAAAAAAATACACCGTTGGAGCAATTTTCGAATTTCAATTCTCAAAACAAATTTGCGACTACAATTTTTGGAAATTCTATGAATTATATTTGTATAGTATACACACAAGTAGACATTTTTTTCAAAATCATTCCATCGTGGAACGGTTCATTCAAAAGACCGGAGTTTCAAAAAGAACCGTGGTTCCATGGTTCGTTTGCGCTTTTAAGTGAATCGGCTCTTTGAGCGGCTCGCTAATTTGTTGCTCACCTCTCATTCCTAAATGTATTTCTTTACAAAATATGATACCATTTCCAATATTATTGCCAAAGAAACATTGAAGGTTAGACCTCAAGTTGCTGAAATACTGCGAATAAAAGTAAAAGAAATTTGTAATGTTATAAAACGAAGCATTGGTAAAATTTTGTGATCTTTCCGAAAATTTTAAAACCAACCACAGGCGGAACGAGGAGGGGGCTGAAGGGGGGCACAGGCATTTCAAAAGGGCGTAGTATTGAATATTTACCTTTTTGGAATGCTAGTCTTGATTGCAAAATTTAATACAAATATTAGCAATACATAAAAAGTTCAAGTCAAATAAAAAATATATAAAAAAAATCATTTTTGGTTTTGGCGGATAAATGACCGATTCTTAGCACATGTTTACCAAGTAGTCATTTTTTCAAGTTGAACTTTGGATGGTTCTGATAATTTTCCATGTTTTCCAACTATTTGAACCACATATTTCTACACCAAAGTTCCTATTCTGAAAATATCTGTGAGCAGAAGTTGTAAAATATAAAACGTTACTTAATCCACTCTTAGGTGGTTGATGCCTTCCTCACATTCAGAGGGTAATGCTAGTCAGATCTCCATAATTCAGGGCACTTATGTGCTTATAACTTTTGATAGGGTTATCAGATCTTCAATCTTTTGAACTCGTTGGAAAGGTCTTTTGATCACCTATCCATCGACAGGTCGCATGATAGATCCGGACAACGTTTTCATCGAAATATAT
Organism: Culex pipiens pallens; assembly: GCF_016801865.2. Lineage (NCBI taxonomy): Eukaryota > Metazoa > Arthropoda > Insecta > Diptera > Culicidae > Culex > Culex pipiens. The sequence continues at coordinate 91,624,927 of NC_068938.1, read as the reverse complement.
GAGATCCGGCCTCTAAAAAGTGCATAAATAACACTTAAGTGCGCATAACTTTTGATAGGGTTGTCAGATCTTCAAACTTTTGAACTCCTTGGAATACCTTTCTAAAAATGTATAACATGACAAGGTTTCTTACAAAAACCACCCTTTTTACAATCTTCCGGCCTTTTTTAGAATCGTTTTTTTAGCATAACTTTTGAAGTACTTAACCAAACTTTATAATTTTCAATAGCGACTTATGAGACCCCAAGACGGATCGAATGAGACCAATACGGCCCAGATCGGTGCAGCCAGTGCCGAGATAATCCAGTGCAATTTTTTTTATCAACATCCCACCACACACACAGACATTTGCTCAGAATGTGATTCTGAGTCGATAAGTATACATGAAGGTGGGTCTAGGAGGTCAAATTAAGAATTTCGTTTTTCGAGTGATTTTATAGCCTTTCCTCAGTAAGGTGAGGAAGGCAAAAACGATGAAAATTTTTAATGTTCCCAACTTTTTCAAATAATTGCTCAAATTAATGGATGGAATGCAGATATTTAATCATTCTAAACGGAATTTTGTAGAAAAATGACTCTTTTATAAGCCCTCTTATTGACAAAAGCGGATTCTGTAGGTATAAATTTATACAGGACTTTTTAAAAGGGGGTATATGGAAGCGTTGTCCCGTCACGAAAAATTACAATTGTTTAGTTTGCAATGGTTCGTGAAATCGGATTTGCATCATATTTTGGATTCTCTTTGTATTCGAAAAACCCTTTAAAATGCTTCTAAGAAATCGAAAATTGCTCAAAAGGAACTAGAGTTACGATTGACGCAATTTTGCGTTGTCCCGTCACGCCAATTTTTTGGTCAAGGCACGAATTCAAAAAAAGTTGCTCATTTCTCGTGTCTAGAAGCAAATCGTGTAACAGGCCAGTTTTTGATCGATCTAGACTAAATTGACCCTCCTGAATCCAAATTTGCCTATTGATTTTCATGAGTCTCAAAAAGAAGCGAGATATTTAAGATGGCGTCTAATATAGCGGCTAAATGGAAATACATAACACCATAAAGGGATTTTTAAGTTCAATCAACTAGTCAAATTTAACTAAGTTGGGGTCGCTGAACTCGCATACGGCCTCTTGAATACTTTAAAGTATTCGGGAAATGTGAAATTCAAGATGGCGACCAAGATGGCGAACCTAGAATATTGGCAATTTTTATACAGAATTGTAACAGGCAGTCAACAGGTCAAATTTAATTTATTTTGGGATGCTGAACTCGAATATAAGCCTTAGAATATTCTAAAGTATTCAGGGAATGCATATTCAATTTTCTAGCACCGCCATGTTGGCTGCCGTCTTGGATTGCACATTCCCTGAATACTTTGGAGTATTCTAGGGGTTATAAATTAGTTAAAGTTGGCTAGTCAGTAGAGATTTTCAAAATTGCTTCATTTCGTGACGTGACAACGCGAGCAAAACCCTCTTTTGCAAAATATCTGCGTTGTCCCGTCACGAAAAGAAGTACCTGTCAAATCAACAAAATTTGACTAAATTAGGTGATCCAGGAAGCAAAATCTTTGTTTTTCAATTAAGAAACAACTGTAGAAAAAGTTTTTTTTTCATAAACTAACTAGGAGAGCAGAGTTCTTCACTTTTGTGTATAAAAATCAAAATGATCCAATTGTACGATGTTGTCCCGTCACGCTACATTTGTATCTCTCTTGACTCAAACTTTGTGTTTTCAAATGTTTTCTGGAGTGAACCTTATGGGAAATTTAATGTACTTTCCAAATTTGTATAAATATTGGTACTTTTTCCCACAGATTTTAAAGTTATCCACAAAAAAATTAAAACATATGCCTGCAAACGTTGTCCCGTCACGAAAGAATCGGTCAAATGTTTTTCAAACAACTATTTTGTCAATGTTTTTTTTTGCAAAATAAACCATTTTTTCGTTGCTGTGTAAAGCTGTTATCATCGTCACTTTAGCGTTCAATTGGCGTACCAATCAATGACTTGGAAATACCCGAACACACCAGAGTAGCCACCTGCTGAATGGAGCTAATACCTTTTTAACTGGCGCGAGATGAATAACGATGCAAAACGAAAAAAAAATCGGAACAAAACGAGCGCAACTGAATGAAAGAAACAATCCGAGCATAAACAAACAAATCGAGTGGGGAACGGGTAGTGTAAATGAGGTTAAAATTGAAAGGCGTGAGAATTTGATCCACTCGCGGGAGATAATGCGAATGCGGCTTAAAACCGAACACCTTCGAACATGCCAGGCTCTCAAAGCGACGACGCAGTTTTGATGGGTTGGTTGGTTAGCTGATGGGGGTTTGTGACGCTCGATTGACGCTACCACAAACGCCACTTGAACGAACGAATAATGAGTAAACGGGGAGCCAATTAATGTTCTGGTAATGAGATTAATCACTCGGCTTTGAGTTATTAATTGCTCGCAGCCTTAATCGGGTGTGTGCGGCTTCCCCATCAGGGACTCCTTCATGGTGGTAACGTGAGCTTGAGTGGACTTGCAAATTGAATTTTTGCGGTTAAGGTGGTCTTTGGACCGGAGCGATAAAATGTTACGAATTTGTTCGTTTGATACTGAAGAGGTTCCATTTTTTTGTAAACAAATGATTGATTTTTGAAACAATTGTTAAGTAACAATTTGTTGTCCAACTGACAATGATAAATAATGAAAAATATAAAACAAGCTCTTCGTGTTGAGTCACAATGTTTGCTTGGCGGATTAAGAGAAATGTTACACACTTTTGAACAAATTAACCACAAAAATTGCATCAGTACAAATCTTGACTAAGGCAAACTTCAAGAACTCTGCTGAATGTTCAGAAATAACTTCTTTTCTATTCAGAACGTTCAGCGATAGCCCACAAAAGTCCACGCTCCATACTAAAAATATTGCATTTGTATGAAAATTGTCCACGTGGTTTATGGATGATCCCATAGGGAATAATTTGGACACCTTTCAATACTTTGTGTTTATGCCATCAAATTTATCTGTTATCAATCTATGGTCGAAATTTTAAAGAGTAAACAAACAATTTCAACTTAACTAGCCATTAAGAAATAAAAATTGTTATTTTTATCAACCCAGTTCACTCTTTTTTGAAGATTTTCTTCAGTTGAATACAGTCTATTCTCTGGCTGTTGATTTTCTCGATACCCGATCAGACGGTAATAACTAAATTCATGCCATTTCAATAAAAAATACTGTTAAATAACAGAAAATTTTATGGAATATTCTTGAAAAATCCATTTTTGCATAAGAGTTCAATAACAGTTTATGTTATCATAACACAATTTGTTATCGGTCTGATATTGATTGAAAGCCAGAAAAACTTGGGAATAACATTTTTTGTTATGGAAGAATAACTCCAATTGTTATTGGGATGATCGGATTAGTTGTTAAAATAACAAAAAATAATAACAAAGATTTGTTCGAAGAATAACGTAAAATGTTATTAGTCTGTTATTAGAATAACAATCCAATAACAAAAAAATCATAACGGCGAATAACAAATCTTGTTATAAATAACATAAAATGTTATTGACCTAGTATTTTCAAATAACAAAGAATGTTATTCCCAAGTTATTTCCGTCTGCTCGGGTATCAATATTGCTCCATCTGTCAATTGTTTTATCAGTTCCTTCAAAAGCATGCTTTGATTTTTTCGCTTAATAATTTGCTACATCCCGCTATCGACGGTTTCTCTAATATTGACAAAGGAAAAGTCCACTGCACTTTTTAAATATCTTTGTTTTTTGGAAATTTGCTTTCGAAAAAAGTTGAATATTTTTTCTAAACCTGGTTTCAATTCTTCTACGGAATGAATTTGAAGTTTGTCCCATGAATCAGGCTACATGTTAAGTTTTCGCGAAAAAACTGGATTTACTCCTGATTTCTAGAACAAAGTACTGGATGTTATATACGATCGTTTGAAAGAGCACACAATTTGAACCAAACTGCATCAATAACTCTAAATCGATGAAAATGCATATGGGACATTTATGCGAACAGGGGCAGTGTATGTCTGTAACAAAAAAACTTTGTGCAAAAGCTCTGTTGATGTGTACCGTTAAATGGTATTTATTTGTTGTGTTATAACAGAAAATCGCTAGCAAATATTTTGTTTCATTGAAAAATCCAGCCCAAGTTTGTTTGCTACACTCCTCTAATATTGCAGATGACCGATTCTTCGGCTCCTTTGCAAAAAAATCCAAGTTTTTTTTCAGCGTTTTGGCTGTAGTGGCAAAATAAAAGAAGAAACCCCCCCAATGTTATTACATATTTGGAAAGATAATTGATTTTTCTATAAAGACATATCATGCAGAATGAACCATATAGTATGTACCTGTGCTTCCCCTGAAATAAAAATGTAGCGTGACGGGACAACATCGTAAAACTGGAATTTTAAAAGGCACTCTAACAAAATCGCTACAGTTTTGCCAGTTTGATTTTTAAAAACTTTTGCTCTTCTACACATTATCACACATTAAAAAACGAATCTTTTGCTTCTTGAACTGAACGAATTGGTTGAAATTTGAGTTTTTGCCAGCCGTTTCTTTTCGTGACGGGACAACGAAAGGAGCAGATTTATGAAAAAACTCCTCTCCCATTCAATGGCTTGCAGACCATATTTGGTCAATGTTTTTGGCTTTTGAGGTAAGAAAACGTATTTAAAGCACATTGCAATTATTGCATCATAATAAAAAAATGAAATCTTTCATATTAAAAATCACATTGAAAATTGAAAAAAGTGACATTTGGGTGTACCTTCGCTAAGAATCGGTCAGATATTTCTCATTTTTTTTTAAGCATTGAAAATCGAACCGATGCCATCGCGATGGCTTTAAAGATAACGGTTGAATATTACAGGATTATTGACACTTAGAAAATCTCATTACATCGATTCGAAATATTTATGAAAATGGATTGAAATTTGAAATTGTTCTATTTCATCATAATATCGACATTAATAGCAAATTATACCATTTTTAGGTAAGAAATAAATTGCTTAATTGATATAAACGAAAATATTTTTGGGATGGATGATTAAACCAGTTCATTATCTGATTCAAACTAAGGGAATGTTTTAATCAACCAAAACCTAACTAATCAATTGAGAATGTAGATTATTCAAGTGAACAAATATTTTTAAAGTCACTTCTACCATAAAAGCAAAGCTCTGCTTGAAAAATAGTAATTCGAATGATTTTCAAAATAAACAATCTGACATCATTCTCGCGTTTTCTATCCGGATCTCAGAATTTTCAATGAAAAAGGCAACTTAGCAAAAAAAACCAAAAAGTCAGTCGATAGAACTTTTTATTTCTTACCTCCTGTTAAGGCCGTTGCAAATATTTTTCAAATTTTATGTCGCCCCCCCCCCCCCTCCCGTTCAAAATCGGTTCGAAAAATCAAGAGGCAAATTTTTTTTTCATAAACTTCAAAATTTTAAACGAAATATAAGTCCAACCAACAGAAAACGATTAGAAATGCATTTTCCTGCGTTTTAAATCATATTTAGCTGGGATCGGTCCGAAATATTTTCAATTTTTGTGGAATTCCAATGTACAGCACCGCAAAAAGTTTTTTTTCGGCAAAAAAAAATCTCTTCAATTATTGGATATTTTGGAAACTAATGATTGCAAAACCGACGGACAAGTGTATAATCTATTTTAAAACACTTTTTACATTCAAATGTTGAGAACATAGCTTGTTATTTAAATTTTTATATTTTTTTTTTGATTGATTGAAAAGTTTCCAAATTTTGAATCAGATAATGAACAGGTTTAATCGGCCATTACCCAAATATTTTTGTTTGTATCAATTAAGTTCTTTATTTCTTACCTTAAAATGGTATGATATTTCACAAATGTCAATTTTACGATAAAATAAATTAATTTCAAACCAATTTGTTCTCTTTAGGATATAATGTAAACATCACCTCAAGTTTCAGCCTTTCTAGTGGGGGGTAATTTTTTGTTTTGAACGGTGAATTTACTTTGAAGAAGAATTAAATTAAACAGAAATAAAAGCCTTACGAACTAAATGTACCAATTAAATTAATCGAATATGAGAAACATGACACTTTTTGAATCTTTTCATTGATAAAGGTAGAACCTCAATTCAATATTTATTGAAAAAAATCACGAAAAGAGACAGAGCGAGAGAGAAATAGAAGTAGTTGAAAATGAAGGTAAAGAAGAAGTCACCATCATCTTCATCATCATCATCGTCTTACTAATGAGAGATTGCATCATTAGTCAACGTGTAATACCGCTTTGACAGCGGCGTCTCATGAGGTTGGCCTTAAAGCTAATGTGACGTGGGAGAATTCACCACCTGACTTAGCTAGGCCCATCGTGGGTTTACTAATGGATCAAGGGAATTTAAAGGTAATGAGTATGATGTCTACATCAACGAGTAGTACTCGATTAGTTTCAATGCAACATTAGGAATTTCTATTGTTTTTTTGAGTACTCGTGAAAGTAAGTATTTACGAGTTCAAAATGCAAGCCGTTATTACCGTTGAGATTGTTATAATTTGTATGTCTTATAATAATCTTTAAATTCAAAGCAGAACAATGGAATAACTTAAGTGAAACAACTGTCAATCGCTCAATTAAAGCAATTAAGCTACACACAATGAAAAGCCTCGTAAAAGCATCGTGATGTTTTTTTCTAGTTTACAACAATTTAATTGCCACGGTCATGATAACATTTCCACACTTTACAGTTCGTTGACTTCTGTTTTGAACACCAAAATCCTCAAACAAAACAAAACTCCGTCCGAGTTTGGTTTGGTCGGGCTTTTTGATCCAAGCTGCGACCGACCAAATCGAATTAATTCTTTCCCACGATTACGGGCGCGCGACTTAATCACTCGGCGAACCCCGCGACTTAGTACGAATTTTAACGGATTAAAGCACAGATCTGCGGGGTAGTGCAAGCGGTCGTCAATTTTGTAGCAAACTGTTTGCAATGCACCCTCCAGCACCGGTCTATGACATGGTTCAAGGCTTCGCTAATTACTTCTCCGTAGGGGTCCAGGCGCATGTGCAGCTCACGAGTTCTGCGCTACGAGTTTTCTCTGAACTTGTAGTTTGGGAGAAGATTGTTATAATGATTTGGTTTTTGCTATTTGATTTTTGAGCTTGGCTTTGGGTTATCATTGTTTTTGCATAACATGACAATTTGAATCAATTCTTACTAATATATTACCCACTTTTGATGTAATTTTAGAACATAATTTTAGAACTTATGCTTTTAAAGTTAAAATTTCAAGCCTATTGTTCAGAACCTGGGAGTTTTATGTTTGTAAAATATTATTTAATAAGAGATTTGTTTTCATTTTTTTAATGTTTTTTGGTAACTGGTTTTGGTCTGGGTATAGATTTAACGTGTGAAAACAAAAACAAATGTAAGAGAAAATGCAATCAAAAACAGTTTAACTAAATAAAGTTATTTATTGATGTTTAATAAAATATATTAAACCAATCTTCAAAAAAATAAGCAGACCTTAAGTTACAATTAACACAATTCAACGTATTGATAGACTGTTGCTATAAAATTTAATGCTGAAATATTTTTCATTAGCTCAATTAAAAATAACTGCTGTGAAAAATAAATTCTCCAACATTTTAATTGGGATTCAAGAAATTTGTATGCCGACTAGAAATTTTGATGGACTACATTTTTTTTCATGCATTTTTTTTTCTTAACTTATTTTTATTAGGTCCTTTTAGGTGCTGTGACCAGGTTGCGACCGAGGATCAGTAAAACAATATATAATAACAAAAAAAATAACTCTTTAAATTCCATACTTGGAGATCATGTAACTGACGAGAGTTACTTGGTCCAAGCGGGTCTTGCAGGTCTTGAACCTGCCGATGTACTCGGAGAAAATCCCCCACAGCTCAGCCGAACTGTAGAGTACCTCCCCGGCTTCCTTCTCCGTGGCTCCACCGTCTCGGGAGCTTCCTTGGCTGCTTCTTGCGGGGCGAGGGCGATCCTTCGATGTTCCGTCCGGGACTGCACCCGGCAACGGAGGGAACTCCGCCGGCGTGAACGCCGGAACTGCTGGTTTCTGCTTCTCCACCTTCCTTGCCGGCGGTTTCGGTTTCGATGCCTGCTGGCGCCTTCGGATGAAGTCCGCACGCTTAGGGCAACTGCGGTCCTTGGCTTCGTGGGCTCCAGAGCAGTTGGCACACCGCTTCGGCTCGGCTTCTTGGACTTTGCACTCGTCCGTCTTGTGGGGACCCCCACAGTTGTTGCACCTCCCTTTCAGGTGACAGTTCCTGGTTCCATGACCCAGCTGCAAGCAGTTCCTGCACTGGGTCACGTTCGGCCGCTTGTTCCGGTAGGCCTCCCACCGGATGATAGTGCTTGCCACAACCTTCATTGCAGAGAGCTTCTTCATATTAGTGTATCCCTTGGGGAAGACAACAATGTACGGAGTTTCGTCCACGGTGGACTTTTCCTTCCGCTTGATGATATGCACCTCCAGCGCGTCCAGCTTGAGATCTCTCTTTAGCAGGTACTTGACCTCATCCGGTTTCAGTTCATCAGGCAAACCACGAAGAACCACCCGATGATTTCGTTCGCTCCGTCGTTCGTGGGTGTAGAATTCCACTTTCTTCCTCTTGAGGAGCTCCTGCAACTTGTCAAAATCTTTGACAGAGAAGCAGGTCACCTTGGTTCCAAATCGGGTTAGTTTGTAAATCGGATTGAAACCAAATTTACAACTTTCCACTATCGCCACGAGCTTGTAAAAATCCGTGGTGTTCTTCACCACCAAAGGTGGTTGCTTTTGTTTACTTGCCGACTGGCCGGGTGCTGGAACCGCGTCTCCTCCTCCTGCTGGGCTGGCATTGTTGTTGTTTTTGTCGCCCGCTAGCGCGCTGAATTTGTTGCTGTTGAGCAGGGTCTTCTCAACTTTTTCTCCTTCGATGCCGATTCCAGTGACCTCGCTGGACTTCTTCCGCTTCCGATTCCCGCGGACGGGACGAAAATCTTCCTCCTCGGAGGATTCCTCCACCTCCATCCGTCAAAAACTTCCAAGCACGCGAGATGACAACACGAGCAAAACACGTCTTAACTTGTCGCTGGCTGGCGACTGAGTGATGTTTTGCATTGTTTAATGCTCAAATTGGTATCTGGGCAATGTGTTGCTGTATTTTCACGACAAATTGTACAAAGAAAAGTTTTTTTTTGTCGTATCGGGGTTTCCAGCTTGGATTTTGGGATAATTTCAAAGAGAGCTAGAAATCTAATAAATTTGGTTCGAATTTTTTTTTATTGGAGGTCAAATATTGGTCAAATATGGTTGATTAAAGCCCCCAAGGCATATTCATAAGAAATTTGAGTGATATCAACATGAATGCACCGATTTGCTGTGACTTTTTTGAACAAATATCCCATAAAATCTAAAAATAATCTTCAAAAAAAGCCCCCTACGAAATATTTCGGAATACCCCGCAAAATGTCGGAAAAGAGCCCTTCTTTCACGGTGCCAAATATCAGACATACCGATTTTTTTTTATCATTAGTTTGTTCTAAAAAAGACACCGTATACGATGTGGATTAAATTAGAGATTCTTGCAAGAATCCCATCAATTAAATTTTCATTTTTTTTACAAACTGGCAATGTTGTCGGCAATGATATTAAGATTAGTGTCATATAATTTTAATGTGAGGTTGCCCCTTTCTCTCTCCCTAAATCTAACTTTGACTCATCATAAACTTGAAGTCAAACTTTGCGAGCTTTCTAGCAGCCAAATGATATCGAAATATGAATTCACTTTTTGCTAGAAATCCCAGGAACAGGTCCATAGCTTTTCAAGTGAAACAATAAAAAAAATAATAATTTCATTCCGCTGTCCTAGCTCACTCGCTTAAAATTCGCCATATTTTCTGTGCACGTGAAACCCATAAGCCTCAAGAACCATCACCACCGCCACTCAAATGTGTTGTACATTCTAATCCATTCAGGCACGTCGAAGCGGCGGGCTTTATCCAACGGAATATTTACGATCAAGTCCCCCTTCCCGTCCTGACTTTGATCTTCAAGCAATTGTTACCGGGGCCCCGCGACCGGTTCAGCAAGACACACGATTTCAGGGTGTGATAAAATTGCGCTGAAATGGCCCGCATGTGGCGAGCCCGCCAAGGTCCCCAGCCCCAAGACCTGCTCCAGCCGTCAACCAGCCACCACCAGCCAGCTACTAAAGATTCGAATGTACCACCGAGTAAGTGCAGCACGTAGTACAGTGAGGTCTCGTGCAGTAGATTACCCCTTTGGATCGGAGCGCTTAACTGTAGCAGCAGACTTTGAGGTTGCCGGACGGTTAGTTCAAGAAATCGGCACCTAACCTTATCGTTGGCAGCCTGGTTGTTTATTATTCATGTGGTCAACCACGTTCATTGATGGTCAATTTCAACTCGATTGGTCAGGGATTAGATTGGTTCAAGCGGGCTAAACTTGAACACACTTTGCACTAGTAATTCTTGGGCCTATTCCCGCGAGCAAGCTTGGGTGCACCCGCAAAAGGTGTGACAAATTCTTGGGAAGGGTTTCCGTGAGCCACGTGCCATAGCTTGCGGTGGCGAATTATTGACTGGATCACGCTATAATGCACCGATTGATTTCCGCAAATGTTGAACACGGAATAAGCATTTTGCGGTTAGAATTTGTATTGGTTATTGATTGAGATATCTTGAAGTGAACATTGTATTAATTAATTAATGAGTTTTTGTTATTAACAACAAAAACAAAATAAATTAACTAACGTTAGTAAATATAAATATGATACGAATTACTGGAGTGTATGTGAGTTTATGTTCTATTGCAGTTTCCAGCTGTCTGCCGTGCCCTTTTAGCCCCCTAACAGGGTGCAAGCCCTGTTTTTCAGCTTTGTCAGTATTTTTTCGGAGTTATGGAAGTTACTGACGAAAGAAGATTCTCTTCTCCTGAGGACACCGTGAGTGATTTTGCTTGTCCGCGTCCAACCATCCATAGCGTGGCTCACGAATAAATAAAAAAGACAAAAGTGTTCAATTTCGAACGCCTCGACCGGAATTTTGTAGCAATATGGCCCCAGAACATAGCCTGAAATTTTGAGCGCATTTGGTTAAGGTTTAGCACTTCCATCATTGACCTGAAGTTAGTATGGAACTTTAAAAAAAATACCATTGGAAATTTTCACTTTTAAGCTCTTCTTAGAGAAAGTTTCCCAAAACCCAATCAAATTTTCCTATTCTCAGGTTTCTTATAGATCCGGGGAACAACTTTGTAGAACATCGCAAAGCGCTGAGAATCGTTCCCGAAAAGATACAGGCAATTTTATGGAGTACGGAAACAAAATGTAACGTGCTCTAAAAATTTGTCTGTATCTTTCCGGGATTAATTCCTAGCGCTTTGTGATGTTCTACAAAGTTGTTCCCCGGATCAAAACCTACAAGAAACATTTATTTTGAGAAAAAATCATAGGGCATAGGAAAACTTTCTAGAAAAAGAGTTAAACAGTTGAAAATAAATAAATTAAATTTATTGAAACTTCTTTATAACTTCAGGTCAAGAGTGGAACAACTAAACATTAATCAAAGCGCTCAAAATTTCAGGCTAGGGTATTTTAACCATTAGTGGCATTAGTGAACACCCCTAGTAGAGCCGAAGCACATTTTTCACAAATTTTCAATACTTGAAGCACTTTTTCATAACCCTCCATACAAAACAATGAAATCTGAAGTCTTCTGAACAATTTTGATTATTTGTTTCATCAGTTATTTGTTTTTGAGCAGAAAACTAGCCATTTGAAAAAAAAAAAGTTTTTTGCCTGTTATGGACCCCCTTTTCCGGGTCCATAATTCCGTTTTTCAAAATCGTACCATGGGATTTGAACACTTTGTTCGGGGTTCCTATTTACATGAACACTTGTTCACGATTTTGGGAACTCTTTTTTCTCCGTATACTTTTAACAAGAAAACAGCTATATTTATACTCATAATTGAAAAAAAAATGCATTAAGTTGATAACAACAAGCATATATTGTATATTTAAAAAAAACTTTTGCTTAAATACACAGTTTTTTTTCATTTTTGAAGGTTAAATTAGCAGGGGTCCACTTTTGGAAAAGTTTGAATTTTCGTTCTCCTATAGAGGAGAAAAGCAACTCGCGACAAAATTTGGAGGCTAGGAATTTTGACAGGTATGATTTTCATAAAGTATTCGCCTCCTTTTCTCTCCCTCAGAAAACCTGGGAACGAGGTAGCTGTCAAACTATGCCAAAATGTTAAAGTCACTCACAAAATGAACTTTGAGTGATTTGAGTTCATTCCTGACGTCACTATTTTTTCCTCTATATTGGACCCTCCTAATTTTTGCTCGAAATTGAACAGTTCTTCGCTTATTAATAATAAATGCAGTTTTTTTGTGAAAATGCTAGTGGCCATGGCTGATTACAGATATCGAACTCAAAACACTTATTTAGGTGAAAAGGAAAATTCAATGTCAGTCAACATTGTTTCAAATGATGCTGAACATGCCAAATAAAAGATTTGTAGACAACAACATGCTTGAAATTGTGATTTTATTGAATTTTTTATCAAAAACTAACTTAATCCACCTATGTGATTGGAGCCTTCCTCACAACAATGGCTATACACAAGTTTCATCTATTTTTTAGATCCGGCTTCCAAAAAGTACATCGCTATCACTTAAGTGGCCATATCTCGAGACAGGGTTACCAGATCTTCAATGTTTTGGACTCGTTGGAAAGGTTTTTTGATAACCTAACCAACGATGGGTCGGATGATGGATCCGGACATAGTTTACATACATTTAAGTGAGATCCGGCTTCAAAAAAGTACATAAATGTCACTTAAGTGGGTATATCTCGAGACAGGGTAGCCAGATCTTCAATGTTTTTGACTCGTTGGAAAGGTCTTTTGATAACCTAACCAACAATGGGTCGGATGGTGGATCCGGACATAGTTTACATACATTTAAGTGAGATCCGGCTTCAAAAAAGTACATCAATATCACTTAAGTGGCCATATCTCGAGACAGGGTTGCCAGATCTTCAATGTTTTTGACTCATTGGAAAGGTCTTTTAATAAGTTAACCAACAACAGGTCGGATGGTGGATCCGGACATAGTTTACATTCATTTAAGTGAGTTCCGTTTTCAAAAAAGTACATCAATATCACTTAAGTGGCCATATCTCGAGACAGGGTTGCCAGATCTTCAATGTTTTGGACTCATTGGAAAGGTATTTTGATAATTTAACCAAAAATAGATAGGATGGTGGATCCAGACATAGTTTACATAGATTTAAGTGAGATCCGGCTTCAAAAAAGTACATCAATATCACTTAAGGGGCGATATCTCGAGACAGGGTTGCCAGATCTTCAATAATTTAGACTCGTTGGAAAGGTCTTTTGATAATCTAACCAACGATGGGTCGGATGATGGACCCGGACATAGTTTACATACATTTAAGTGAGATCCGGCTTCAAAAAAGTATATCAATATCACTTAAGTGGCCATATCTCGAGACAGGGTTGCCAGATCTTCAATGTTGTGAACTCGTCCGAAAGGTCTTTTGATAACCTAACCAACGATGGGTCGGATGATGGACCCGGACATAGTTTACATACAGTTAAGCGAGATCCAAATATATGTGAAAACACATTTTTATACATAACTTTTGAACTACTTATCGAAACTTCAATCTGTATAAAACTCGATCTATGGGACCCTAAACCAAGTCGAATGCAACAAGTTCGGGTCAAATCGGTTCAGCCAGTGCCGAGAAACATGAGCTAGTTTGTTGGTCACATACATACATACACACACACATACACACACACATACACACACACATACACACACACATACACACAGACATTTGTTCAGTTTTCGATTCTGAGTCGATATGTATACATCAAGGTGGGTCTACGATGTTTTTATACGAAGTTCATTTTTAGAGCAGGATTATAGCCTTACCTCAGTGAGGAAGGCAAAACCCTTCAGAGGGTCCACTATAGGAAAGGGGTTCACTAATGGATAACGTACCCTAGCTTCTGGGGCTATAATTCCGGTCGAGGCGTTCGAATTTCAAATTGGTATCTGGGCAATGTGTTGCTGTATTTTCACGACAAATTGTACAAAGAAAAGTTTTTTTTTGTCGTATCGGGGTTTCCAGCTTGGATTTTGGGATAATTTCAAAGAGAGCTAGAAATCTGGTAAATTTGGTTCGATTTTTTTTTATTGGAGGTCAAATATTGGTCAAATATGGTTGATTAAAGCCCCCAAGGCATATTCATAAGAAATTTGAGTGATATCAACATGAATGCACCGATTTTCTGTGACTTTTTTGAACAAATATCCCATAAAATCGAAAAATAATCTTCAAAAAAAGCCCCCTACGAAATATTTCGGAATACCCCGCAAAATGTCGGAAAAGAGCCCTTCTTTCACGGTGCCAAATATCAGACATACCGATTTTTTTTTATCATTAGTTTGTTCTAAAAAAGACACCGTATACGATGTGGATTAAATTAGAGATTCTTGCAAGAATCCCATCAATTAAATTTTCATTTTTTTTACAAACTGGCAATGTTGTCGGCAATGATATTAAGATTAGTGTCATATAATTTTAATGTGAGGTTGCCCCTTTCTCTCTCCCTAAATCTAACTTTGACTCATCATAAACTTGAAGTCAAACTTTGCGAGCTTTCTAGCAGCCAAATGATATCAAAATATGAATCCACTTTAATCCAAGAAATTCCAGCAACAAGTTCATAGCTTTTCAAGTGAAACAATAAAAAAAATAATAATTTCATTCCGCTGTCCTAGCTCACTCGCTTAAAATTCGCCATATTTTCTGTGCACGTGAAACCCATAAGCCTCAAGAACCATCACCACCGCCACTCAAATGTGTTGTACATTCTAATCCATTCAGGCACGTCGAAGCGGCGGGCTTTATCCAACGGAATATTTACGATCAAGTCCCCCTTCCCGTCCTGACTTTGATCTTCAAGCAATTGTTACCGGGGCCCCGCGACCGGTTCAGCAAGACACACGATTTCAGGGTGTGATAAAATTGCGCTGAAATGGCCCGCATGTGGCGAGCCCGCCAAGGTCCCCAGCCCCAAGACCAACCACCACCTCGGAGCCACAGCGTGTGAGGACAACTGCTCACAGCTACTAAAGGTTCGAATGTACCATCGAGTAAGTGCAGCACGTAGCATAGTGAGGTCTCGTGCAGTGGATTACCCCTTTGGACCGGAGCTGAGGTTGCCGAACGGTTAGTTCAAGAAATCGGCACCTAACCTTATCGTTGGCAGCCTGGTTGTTTATTATTCATGTGGTCAACCACGTTCATTGATGGTCAATTTCAACTCGATTGGTCAGGGATTAGATTGGTTCAAGCGGGCTAAACTTGAACACACTTTGCACTAGTAATTCTTGGGCCTATTCCCGCGAGCAAGCTTGGGTGCACCCGCAAAAGGTGTGACAAATTCTTGGGAAGGGTTTCCGTGAGCCACGTGCCATAGCTTGCGGTGGCGAATTATTGACTGGATCACGCTATAATGCACCGATTGATTTCCGCAAATGTTGAACACGGAATAAGCATTTTGCGGTTAGAATTTGTATTGGTTATTGATTGAGATATCTTGAAGTGAACATTGTATTAATTAATTAATGAGTTTTTGTTGTTAACAACAAAAACAAAATAAATTAACTAACGTTAGTAAATATAAATATGATACGAATTACTGGAGTGTATGTGAGTTTATGTTCTATTGCAGTTTCCAGCTGTCTGCCGTGCCCTTTTAGCCCCCTAACAGGGTGCAAGCCCTGTTTTTCAGCTTTGTCAGTATTTTTTCGGAGTTATGGAAGTTACTGACGAAAGAAGATTCTCTTCTCCTGAGGACACCGTGAGTGATTTTGCTTGTCCGCGTCCAACCATCCATAGCGTGGCTCACGAATAAATAAAAAAGACAAAAGTGTTCAATTTCGAACGCCTCGACCGCAATTTTGTAGCAATATGGCCCCAGAACATATCCTGAAATTTTGAGCGCATTTGGTTAAGATTTAGCACTTTCATCATTGATCTAAATTTAGTATGGAACTTCTAAAAAGTTACTATGGGAAATTTTCACTTTTAAGCTCTTCTTAGAGAAAGTTTCCCAAAACCCAATCAAATTTTCCTATTCTCAGGTTTCTTATAGATCCGGGGAACAACTTTGTAGAACATCGCAAAGCGCTGAGAATCGTTCCCGAAAAGATACAGGCAATTTTATGGAGTACGGAAACAAAATGTAACGTGCTCTAAAAATTTGTCTGTATCTTTCCGGGATTAATTCCTAGCGCTTTGTGATGTTCTACAAAGTTGTTCCCCGGATCAAAACCTACAAGAAACATTTATTTTGAGAAAAAATCATAGGGCATAGGAAAACTTTCTAGAAAAAGAGTTAAACAGTTGAAAATAAATAAATTAAATTTATTGAAACTTCTTTATAACTTCAGGTCAAGAGTGGAACAACTAAACATTAATCAAAGCGCTCAAAATTTCAGGCTAGGGTATTTTAACCATTAGTGGCATTAGTGAACACCCCTAGTAGAGCCGAAGCACATTTTTCACAAATTTTCAATACTTGAAGCACTTTTTCATAACCCTCCATACAAAACAATGAAATCTGAAGTCTTCTGAACAATTTTGATTATTTGTTTCATCAGTTATTTGTTTTTGAGCAGAAAACTAGCCATTTGAAAAAAAAAAAGTTTTTTGCCTGTTATGGACCCCCTTTTCCGGGTCCATAATTCCGTTTTTCAAAATCGTACCATGGGATTTGAACACTTTGTTCGGGGTTCCTATTTACATGAACACTTGTTCACGATTTTGGGAACTCTTTTTTCTCCGTATACTTTTAACAAGAAAACAGCTATATTTATACTCATAATTGAAAAAAAAATGCATTAAGTTGATAACAACAAGCATATATTGTATATTTAAAAAAAACTTTTGCTTAAATACACAGTTTTTTTTCATTTTTGAAGGTTAAATTAGCAGGGGTCCACTTTTGGAAAAGTTTGAATTTTCGTTCTCCTATAGAGGAGAAAAGCAACTCGCGACAAAATTTGGAGGCTAGGAATTTTGACAGGTATGATTTTCATAAAGTATTCGCCTCCTTTTCTCTCCCTCAGAAAACCTGGGAACGAGGTAGCTGTCAAACTATGCCAAAATGTTAAAGTCACTCACAAAATGAACTTTGAGTGATTTGAGTTCATTCCTGACGTCACTATTTTTTCCTCTATATTGGACCCTCCTAATTTTTGCTCGAAATTGAACAGTTCTTCGCTTATTAATAATAAATGCAGTTTTTTTGTGAAAATGCTAGTGGCCATGGCTGATTACAGATATCGAACTCAAAACACTTATTTAGGTGAAAAGGAAAATTCAATGTCAGTCAACATTGTTTCAAATGATGCTGAACATGCCAAATAAAAGATTTGTAGACAACAACATGCTTGAAATTGTGATTTTATTGAATTTTTTATCAAAAACTAACTTAATCCACCTATGTGATTGGAGCCTTCCTCACAACAATGGCTATACACAAGTTTCATCTATTTTTTAGATCCGGCTTCCAAAAAGTACATCGCTATCACTTAAGTGGCCATATCTCGAGACAGGGTTGCCAGATCTTCAATGTTTTGGACTCGTTGGAAAGGTTTTTTGATAACCTAACCAACGATGGGTCGGATGATGGATCCGGACATAGTTTACATACATTTAAGTGAGATCCGGCTTCAAAAAAGTACATAAATGTCACTTAAGTGGGTATATCTCGAGACAGGGTAGCCAGATCTTCAATGTTTTTGACTCGTTGGAAAGGTCTTTTGATAACCTAACCAACAATGGGTCGGATGGTGGATCCGGACATAGTTTACATACATTTAAGTGAGATCCGGCTTCAAAAAAGTACATCAATATCACTTAAGTGGCCATATCTCGAGACAGGGTTGCCAGATCTTCAATGTTTTTGACTCATTGGAAAGGTCTTTTAATAAGTTAACCAACAACAGGTCGGATGGTGGATCCGGACATAGTTTACATTCATTTAAGTGAGTTCCGTCTTCAAAAAAGTACATCAATATCACTTAAGTGGCCATATCTCGCCATATCTCGAGACAGAGTTGCCAGATCTTCAATGTTTTTGACTCATTGGAAAGGTATTTTGATAAGTTAACCAAAAATAGATAGGATGGTGGATCCGGACATAGTTTACATAGATTTAAGTGAGATCCGGCTTCGAAAAAGTACATCAATATCACTTAAGGGGCGATATCTCGAGACAGGGTTGCCAGATCTTCAATAATTTAGACTCGTTGGAAAGGTCTTTTGATAATCTAACCAACGATGGGTCGGATGATGGACCCGGACATAGTTTACATACATTTAAGTGAG
The DNA here is from genome assembly GCF_016801865.2 of Culex pipiens pallens. Lineage (NCBI taxonomy): Eukaryota > Metazoa > Arthropoda > Insecta > Diptera > Culicidae > Culex > Culex pipiens. Next base: position 91,606,429 of record NC_068938.1, on the reverse strand, counting down.
ATCCGGCTTCAAAAAAGTATATCAATATCACTTAAGTGGCCATATCTCGAGACAGGGTTGCCAGATCTTCAATGTTGTGAACTCGTCCGAAAGGTCTTTTGATAACCTAACCAACGATGGGTCGGATGATGGACCCGGACATAGTTTACATACAGTTAAGCGAGATCCAAATATATGTGAAAACACATTTTTATACATAACTTTTGAACTACTTATCGAAACTTCAATCTGTATAAAACTCGATCTATGGGACCCTAAACCAAGTCGAATGCAACAAGTTCGGGTCAAATCGGTTCAGCCAGTGCCGAGAAACATGAGCTAGTTTGTTGGTCACATACATACATACACACACACATACACACACACATACACACACACATACACACACACATACACACAGACATTTGTTCAGTTTTCGATTCTGAGTCGATATGTATACATCAAGGTGGGTCTACGATGTTTTTATACGAAGTTCATTTTTAGAGCAGGATTATAGCCTTACCTCAGTGAGGAAGGCAAAACCCTTCAGAGGGTCCACTATAGGAAAGGGGTTCACTAATGGATAACGTACCCTAGCTTCTGGGGCTATAATTCCGGTCGAGGCGTTCGAATTTGAACACTTTTGTCTTTTTCATATATGCGTGAGCCACGCTAATGCTCCCTTTAAGTCTGAGCCACTGTAATTATAGGCAACCGTTACAACGATCATCCTTGTGGTCCTGTTGGTAATCACATTACATCAAATCAAAGCAAATCGAATAAAACGAGTTTATTTTTTTCTTTCATTTCTGAAAAAAACTACCATTCCAGCACTTTTCAATTGAATACCAAATAAAACCAGTCACAGTCAAAAATCTCGAGTTTGACAATCATTCTATCACCGGTGACCATACAAGATTTTTGATTCATTGTACATACGAACCCCAACCCAACTCCCTGGCCTTCGAATTGTATTACTAGGATTATCCTCTAATCACTTGTATCTCGGGAATCAGGTAATTGCTCTACAAAAATTTGGTGCTTATCTTACCGTATCTGGGGCAAACTACGCAGGGTTAAGGAATTTTCCGCATTTTTTGTGAATAAGTAGTTTTTTCTTTGTTTACTCAAAATAAAGATTAAAGTAAGTATTGCATCGCAAGTTATATTTTTTGATCCGCTTTTGATAGAAATACAATTTTCAGTGATTTTGAATCAATACCTGGGTGATGAATAGAGAGAATGTGTAACGAGATTTTCGAATGATCCCACTTTGTTTACATCTACAAAGTAAGAGACTGTTCAAGCACAAGCATGACTTTTTTCTTACTGGTAAATGAACTGTTTTATAAACAGATCACACTAATTTCTCATTACTGAATTGAGTAAAATTAACTGCAATCTGCACTACTGAAATGTTCAGCAAATGAAAACTTGCTGAAAATTCAGCACACTTACAGCTCCATAAAAATTTTAGCTGAAGTTCAGCGAAATTCTAACTGAAAATATCAGAATTTGCTGTGTATAGTTTGTGTTTTATTTTGCCTAGTTTTTTGAAAAATTGTGCGAGTTTTTTTAAGGGTGACAAAGAACTGCGGCGAGAATGTAATTCTGCGATGTCGCAGATAAATTCCCTGGCTGATTTTGGAATCTTTCTGGTCCAGCGAGAAAACAACGCTAATTTGAGCGAAGCTGATCCAACAAACAGAGAAGATTTTCACTAAACCAGTTGTTTTTCAAACGGAATCAAACTATAAAGACAGCTTCTGGATGGACCATAACCAACTTCCATTCATAATTATAAAAAATGACGATCTCGTCATCAACTTTCTTAAGATTTCTTGACTTCAACTTCAGGTTTCAACTTCAACACATTTTTTATTCTTGCAAAAAAATAACAATTTTTAATGATCGATAACAATACTCTCATCTTTTGGCGAACAGTAAATTGATTCCACTTTGACAGTTCAAAATTGAGGCCGTTTTGCGAATCACTAGAAGAAACGAAAGGTTTTGGCAGGGAATCACTGATAAAATCTTTTTACAAAATTTCAAACGCTCAGAGAAGATTAAAAAAAAATAGTACGGCGTCAAAAATGGTTGATAGTAAAAGAATTTTTTAAAAGCTAATGATTGTAGATTAGGGTTGTCCAAATCCGGGCTTTCTCGGGGCTACCCCCTGTAGTCAAAGGTTGATTCCAAATTTGAGCTCATTCTGAAAAAAATCACCTGTTTCAGTTTTTTACCTGTGAAGGGCGCAATGGTTGTCCAATCTATATCAACTCTCAGAACCATCATTACATTTAGAACAACTTTCCCGGAAACACCAAATTTATAGGATATTTTGCTGAAAAATTATAAGCTATTAGCTGAAAACAACAATTTTTGCGCAGACGGCTCTAAGGGGCTATCTAGAAACTATATTTTTTAAATGCACGTGCGTGCTCGCTTGCCTGCCTTTGAGCCGGCCGCGAAAAAATTTCCATTTTCAGAAGCTAATAACTTTTCAGCAAAAAATCCTAAAAATATGGTGTCTTGGGGAAAGTTGTTCTAAATTCAATGAAGGTCCTACATCTGAGAATTGATAAAGATTGGACGACTATTGCGCCCTCCACAGGTAAAAAACTGAAACAGTTGCTTTTCTCCATACATTTTGACATTTTTTTTTTTCATACAAAATTCAAGCGATTAGAGGGAGGGGTTCCCGTGGTCAGAATGAGCTCAAATTTGGAATTTAGACTAGTGATGGGTCAATTTTTGATTTCAGAGATTTAAAAAAAATGTCCACCTAGTTTACGGATGGTCCCTAGACGTTCTTCTTTCTATACAGTTATTGAAATGGGTAAATTTGGAATTTCTAAATTGTGAAGGTTTGAAGGTTTAAGATTACAACTTATGTAATGCAATGTTACCGCAATTTACACTAAAAATGTGGAAGAACACTGGAAAAGAGGTAAATGAACCTATTTCAAGAGCTAAAATTACACAAAAAGCAAAAATAAAATAAAATTTTGTTTGTGGGATCTTTTGAACCACTCCGGAGACGGAATAAACAAATAGACAAACAAACCAAACCAGGCAATCTGGCTTAAACTTTGGATTCGAGCTCTGTAACAACCGTAATTTCCCCCTCAAAGACGCCTACTTTGATTGAAAGTTGAAAACCTACCCGAAACATTTGTATCGGTCAAAAAACTTAAAATCTCTTGGTTCCTCTGCATGAATTCAGTAACAACATTTCAAAAGGGCGAAACCTACGATCTTGCCGTTACGAGAAAATCAACATTCAAAATTTTGCAATTTCGATCAATTCCTATTTCCACAAAAAAGCATGAAAACCATCAATTTTGTCAAAACGTGATAGAAAATAGCAATAATTTCATCATAGAGAGCAATTTGAAATTAATTAAGGTGTTTTTGCTATTAAAAATTGAGAAAAAGAAATTACGCCTTTTTGAAGAGCGTGCCTACATTTTCGCCCCACCGTATTCGCCACCCACTCAACCAAAACAACGGATTAGCCCGTCAGGTTACGCCACAAAGCAGAAGTAAACAACAAATTCGCCCTTTTGTTTTTTGTTCATTTTTCAGGTTTTTAAAGAAAAAAGTGGTGAAACAACTATTTAATCATTGTGAAACATTAATGTCAGTGATAATACAGTGATATTTGCAACCTCAGTGTTAAAAAATTGGTCTAGAAAGCCTTCATAAGGAGTCCGATTCAGGCCAAGACTCGTTGAGCCAGGATACACCGTAAGTAGCAAGTTGGTTTCACAGAAAAAATTCAATTCCCGTAATCGTGAATTAAGTTCACGAATATGAGATCCACGAAGGAATTTATTCATGAGTATGGTGCATTTGCACCATAAACGTGAATATATTTCTTCGTGGTTCTCATAATCGTGAACTGACTTCACGGTTTCGAGAATTGATTTTTTTCTGTGTTGACGATGTGGTCTATATTGAAGTGACGTTCCTTGGGGTGTCCCCGCCGGAAGTGGGAGACATGGCACCTGACGACTAGGCCACCCCGCGACACCATCCTGCCTTCTCAATCTTTGCATAGCTTCAATGGTTACGGAGGCGATGATTTTGTACGGCATTCCTCCTAAACTAACTTTTTGTCCTGCAACTGCTCGACCCAGAATCCCCGGATGTTCCAAGAACCGGTAAATTATGGACCTTCATATCTAGATTGTGAAACCAGACCAGATCCGATACTATAATAATTGAAATTAATAAGTTATGTATTTAGGATCATACAAATCTGTGTTTGTTGTGGAATTGTGTTCAGAGACATCAGAAACATACATTTTGATCCATTTTGAGGATTGTCAGGTTAAAATTCACTAAATTATAATGAAAATTTAGTGTTTCTAAATATACGTCGGAACTTGCAGAAAACACAACATTCGCCCCTCGTGATTGGGTGAAAACACAAGGGCGAAAACTCAATTTGGTTTGTTTTGATTGATGTCGTTGATTAGCCCTTTTGTTTGTTGCTTGTAAAACTACGTATTTTCGGAATTTTGAGATGATGGAGGGTGTTTTAGAATCAGTTTTGTTCGCTTTATATGATTCTGACAAAAACTCAGTTTGTTTACATCTGAGGGATTCACCCTTTTGAAAAGTTGTTACTGAATTGGAAACAAATTTCTCCCATCGGTTTATTTTTGCAGGCTAAATCGACCACCAAGTGTTCAGAATAATCCATGAAACTTTCAGCAAAACGGATCCCCCTAATAAACTGCTCTAATGGGTATCTCGTGCAATACGTCCATTACATTGACTTTTATCCCCTATTTGATTTAGTTGACAAAATTGACCATTGGTATTAGTAATACTAGCCAGTTCATAGCCTACAAAATTCGTAAATATATTTGAGTGATTTCGTAGGACGTTTTCTAACTATTCTAAAGCTAATTGATTGAAACTACACCCACTCTCATGTGAAGCATCAGAAATCGTACCGTGTCGAAATAAACTTAAAGATAACTTCAGGCAATACCTTATAACGAAAGCGATCTAGCCGGGACATTACCGTGGACCCTGGGATTTCCCTCCCTTTTAGCTCTGCCAGCTCACTCACCGTTGATGTTGATGTACGCAAGCGAGGCCGGAATTCCCGGCTTCCAGCGGGGCAGCGTCAGGAATAGGCGCTTCTTGTACACCTCCAGCCCCACCGGGATCACGTTCTCGGGCACGTACGCCCCACTGCGGATCGCTTCCGCCCTGTCATCGTTGCCTCCGGGGAACTCGTAATCAATCTGGTTCCACTGGTACGCCACCCGGAGGTTGTCGTTGCTGACCACTAGCGTCACCATCCCGAAGGCCATGCCTAGCAGGAGCACGTTGGGGCCAAGCACACCCATTTTTATAGCTGGATTTTATGGTCACTTGGGCAGGTAATCTGTTGGAATTTTCGGTTTGATCTCGGAATGGCTTCACGTGGCTCAAGTTCGCAGCATTAGGTCATCAGCTTAAATCGCGACGATGGCGCGCGCTTATTCGCGTACAAAACACTTGCGCGTTACGACCCCGCACAAACACTCACGCGACGTGACCTGACCCGTCGAACGGCCTCAACGCGGACACCTCTAACCAAATCTGAATATCTCTCTCACGCGAGGTCTCACTCTCAACACTAATTGCTCTTGCGTAATGACCACGCACTGACACACACTCACTTTTCACGGAATTCCCACGTGAATGACGAAGATTCGTTCGGGTTGAACGCCGGCGTCCTAGGCGTCCCAAGGGTTAGACCGCGGATGGACGGATCAGGCGATGTTGACTCCGAGAGGCACTGGCACAGACTAAACTGAGAGTTCGGGGCCTAGGCTAAAAGTTGAGCTGCGGGTCGAGCGGTGAGTTGAGAGCTGTTGCTTGTTGAGGGCCCCCGCTAGAACACCTCCAAGAGCTGCTGCTGCTGGCAGGTACTATCGATCGAAACCGCGACCGGGGGTTTTGTTGGGCACCAGCTCATACAACAGTGGGCTTGGAGAGCGTGAGCACGCTGAAAATAGAGGAAGAAAGGAACAAAAAGTATGCATAAGGTTAACCACTTTTTTTGGCTTGGCGTAGTTGTTGGTGGTGGCGGTTCAAGACATTCGAAGTTGTCGCTGAGCTAGTAATAGCGGGGAGGTGGCTAGTTTGGAGATCTCGGTTCGAATCGGTTTATCACTTGAAATTTTTATTTCCAGATTTGATTGATTTTGGTTTTGTACCATTCGATCAACTAGTGTCATTCAATAATGTGTTTCCTGTTCATAGTTCTGAAATTTAGCTTGGAGGTGGAGATTTCAGCGGATTGCACATTAGATTGCATACTGGATTTCATTATGTTTATGTCTTGATTATCTTTGTCCAATTTACATAGGATAGAAATGATAATTGGGAATAGAACCGATTTCATCTGAACAAACCATTGTCGGCCACTTCCATCTCCACCACACACCAAATACAACGATGGGAAATATACAACCGGGAATATTTGATACTCCACTTAAAAAAAAAGAAAAGGGAAAGTCTCCAAGGTATCCTCAAGTTAGCTTTGCGTGGAGTTTTTCATTTCCCTTTTTTAAGATTGTCTTTTATAGGAGTATACTAGAGTGGTTTTCACTATTCAACATTTTTATATATTTTTTTTTATTTGGATGAAACAAAAAAACAACAAGAAAACCAACTGAAATACTTCTAACAAACGTAAAATTTTCCAAGGTTTCCGAATATTTCAAAATTGAAACCAAAATGTGCCGCTATGGAAGCCTACAGGGCAAAAAATCAACGTTGTAAAATGTTTTTAATAGAAAAATCAAAAAACTATGAGGAAAACTGCGATTGGCAAAAATGTCAATACCGTAGGCTTATAGTCCATGAAAATCCCTAACTTTTGACCTTTGGGAGTATGGGTGTTGGAGGCTGTTGCAAAAAGATATTAGGGTTTAAAAAATAAATGTTCAACAGTAATTTGCAAAAGCTATAAGAAAAATTCAAACCAATCCAGGATGTCTATGACACTTTTTGAAGTGCTTCAAAAGACCTTTCGAATGCATTTAAGAGAGTTGGAATTGATGAAATTTGGCATGAGTTCATCTCATGTATAGACAAACAAACGCTGAAAGTTATATCCAAATTGGAGCACCTCGATACGACCTGTTACACACTGGTGAAAAACACGCTCCAGGGTAATTCTCCACCAACTCACACAGCAGTTGCCCCGACCCCTTTTCAATTTGCGTGAAACTTCCAATTTTGAACATTCAAAAAATACGAGTTTTTTAAATAACACTTGTAGCACCCACGGGGTCAAAACTTACGCGAAGCACCAAGGGGGTCAAAAAAGTTGGAAATGCAACTTCATCCGGCTGTATCTCGGCGAAAACTCAACTGATTTGACTGAAATGGGTGTCGAACAATTAAACTTTTCAGCACTAGTATCGAAAAGTAACAATTTTCAATATATTTTTTTGTTTTGAACGGTGAGTTTACTTAAGGGGTTACATACATGTAAATCGACAGAAAAGTCAGAGGCTGGTGTGAGCACAAACTAAATTTTATTTAAAATCTGTTTTCAGGGAATTAAAATATACATTTTCATCCATTATCAAAACAATTTTGAAGACATTTGGTTGTATCATTGCCAAGATGTAGCTATTTGAAGTTAGCAGTTTCAAAAAACGGGTGCCACGTTATCTCAACCCTGCCTTGACCAAATCGGCTCAAAATTTTGGTGAAGACTCTTTAAACCGGTCTTGTGTGCATGACGAAGGCCGATTTTCAAAAAACTTATTTAAAAAAAAGATAAAAATATTTTTGTGTTTTTCATATAAAAAATCGTCAGTTTTTGATTTTTGTACTTTTTTAAAAAGCAAAATATAAAAATCGGGCTTCGTCATGCACACGGAATAGTTCTTGAGAGTCTTCACCCCAATTTTCAGCCAATTTGGTCCATCCCATCTCGAGATATCGGGGCACCAGTAAATCAACTCGGTGTTTCGAGAAAAACGCTCAGAAAGTTTGACAGTTCGCTTTGCGCACGGCAAAATGTTGAGCTGAAAATCGTCTCTAACTCAGTTTAATCATGTAATATCTTCATGAAAGTTTTAGGAGTGCTTGAAAATCATCATTTTAGTGGATTCAATTAATTTTCTGCAATATGAAATTTTGCGATTTTCTACATGTATGTAACCCCTTAACACATCAATGTTTGACATAAAATTTCAATCAAAAAGCGTTTTTCGAAATTGCACAACATGTTGTAAGCATCTCGTTGCAAAACTTGATGTATCGTAATGTACGACTCGTGCTGAAAAACGCCATTTTACAACTTGTTGAAAAAAAGATTATTTTGCAATGTTTTCCTACAATTTTGATTTATTGAGATGTGTGTGTTTTTTTAATTTTTGTGTGGATTATGCTGAAACAAGAACACATAAAATATTTTTTCCTATAAAACTAAACTGCAATTTAAAAACGTTACTTAATCCACCCTTAGGTGGTTGGCGCCTTCCTCACATTTAAAGGGTGCCATCCAAAATGCGAAAATTGCATTTGTTTTGGACGCGTTAGAAAGTTCTTTTGAATACCCATCCTACGATAGGTCGCATGATAGATCCGGACAACGTTTTCATCAAAATATCTGAGATCCGGCCTCGAAAAAGTGCGTAAATAACACTTAAGTGCTTATAACTTTTGATAGGGTTGTCAGATCTTCAATGTTTTGGAAGCGTTGGAAAGCTCTTTTGAATACCTATCCAACGATAGGTCGCATGAGAGATCCGGACAACGTTTTCATCAACATATCTGAGATCCGGCCTCCAAAAAGCGTATAAATAACACTTAAGTGCTTATAACTTTTGATAGATTTGTCAGATCTTCAATGTCTTGGACGCGTTGGAAAGGTCTTTTAAATTCCTTTCTGAAAATGTATAGCATGACGGGTTTTCTTACAAAAACCACTCTTTTAACAATCTTTCGGACTTTTGTTAAAATCGCTTTTTTAGCATAACTTTTGAAGTACTCAACTAAACTGCATAATTTTTAATAGCGACTTATGGGACCCCAAGACGGATCGAATGACGCCAAAACGGACAAAATCGGTTCAGCCAATGTCGAGATTATCGAGTATGTGTGTGTGTATATGTGTGTGTATATGTGTGAGTGTATGTGTATGTGTTTGTAACCAATAATGTCACTCAGTTTTCTCAGCACTGGCTGAACCGATTTTGACCAAACCAGTCGCATTAGACTTGGTTTAGGGTCACATACGGTATTATTGAATTGTTTGAAGTTTCGATAAGTAGTTCAAAAGTTATGTATAAAAATGTCTTTTCGCATATTTTCGGAAGTTTAATAAATAGCAGTAAACTGAACCAAACATCATCATGTTATATATCGTTAGTTAGGTTATTGAAAAACCTTTCCAACAAGTCCAAAACATTGATAATCTGGCAACCCTGTCTCGAGTTATAACCACTTAAGTGATATTTATGTACTTTTTTGTAGCCGGATCTCACCTAAATGTATGTAAACAATGTCCGGATCCATCATCCAACCCATCGTTGGTAAGGTAATCGAAATAACTTTCCAACAAATCCGAAACATTGATAATCTGGCAATCCTGTCTCAAGCTATGACCACTTATGATGCCACTTATGAGCCCTTGAGTGATATGTATGTTTTATGTATTCCGGAACTCAACGAAATTAGACGAAATTTTGTGTCCAAACCCATCATATCACATATCACCCATTGTTGGAAAAGAGTGACTAAGGCATCAACCTCATAGGTAGATTAAGTTAGTTTTTATTTATTTTGCCTTCCTCACTGAGGTAAGGCTATAATCCTGCTCTAAAAATGAACTTCGTATAAAAACGTCGTAGACCCACCTTCATGTATACATATCGACTCAGAATCGAAAACTGAGCAAATGTCTGTGTGTATGTGTGTGTGTGTGTGTGTATGTGTGTGTGTATGTGTGTGTGTATGTGTGTGTGTATGTATGTATGTGACCAACAAACTAGCTCATGTTTCTCGGCACTGGCTGAACCGATTTGACCCAAACTTGTTGCATTCGACTTGGTTTAGGGTCCCATAGATCGAGTTTTATACAGATTGAAGTTTCGATAAGTAGTTCAAAAGTTATGTATAAAAATGTGTTTTCACATATATTTGGATCTCACTTAACTGTATGTAAACTATGTCCGGGTCCATCATCCGACCCATTGTTGGTTAGGTTATCAAAAGACCTTTCCAACGAGTCTAAAACATTGAAGATCTGGCAACCCTGTCTCGAGATATGGCCCCTTAAGTGATATTGATGTACTTTTTTGAAGCCGGATCTCACTTAAATGTATGTAAACTTTGTCCGGATCCACCATTCGACCTATTGTTGGTTAGGTTATCAAAAGACCTTTCCAACGAGTGCAAAACATCGAAGATCGGGCAACCCTGTCTCGAGATATGGCCACTTAAGTGATATTGATGTACTTTTTTGAAGCCGGATCTAAAAAATAGATGAAACTTGTGTACAGCCATTGTTGTGAGGAAGGCTCCAACCACATAGGTGGATTAAGTTAGTTTTTAACAAAAAAAAATAGTTCAAAATAAAGGAAGGGGGAATAAAGGTCTGCAAAGGAAAAGGTTGAGAACCACTGTTATCAAGCCTTGTGCTACTAACTCAAGATGACAAATAAACTCATCAGATAATAAAACTGTAAATTTAATTTCAAATTGACATCACTCCCCTAGTCCCGACACCACGGCCAGTACCCGTTTCGGGTTTCACGTCTGTTTCGTGAGGTATTTTTCTTTTATTTCGTGCAAATCTTCGACAGGTCCCCCCGATGATCAACCCAACTGACCTGGGCCTGTCGCTGGCCCAAACCACCAACCAATCTGCTGACCGCCGGTGCCGGTGATGTAGCTCTTGTCACCATTCAATAGAGTTAGAGTCGGTGCTGGGTTATTTTAAGCTCCTCCACTTTGGGTACCGCGGGATCGCGAGGCCACGTGAGCCTTTTAATTTTAGATCTCTTGAGGGCTCTCGAGCGGTTGGTGGTGGTGGTTGTGGGATCGAGTTATTTTTTTGTGAGTGTGGTCAAGTTTGTGCTGTTAAGAGCACGTATAACTAGGTCAGGAGGTTTTTGATTGATGGCGTTGACGTAACTTGGACAAATTTGCACACAACATTTGAGAAGGGGGGAAGGGAGCGCTTTCGTCGGAATTCTTTTAAGGAAACCTGTAAATTTAAGTACTGTTTCTACCTTGGAGACAACAAAGTATTAGCAGAGCTTAAATTCTTCCATTAATTATTCATTCATCAAGTGACTGGCATAAAAGTATTCTTTTGTCTACGGTTTAACGACAAGTGGACGGCGTCATGCAATCAAACTGCGCTTGGAAATTGTCTGCTGATAAGCTCCATCTGCTGATTTAATATGTCTGGGGTGATGTATAAAAAAAATATTTATTTTTATAAAATGTTACCAGTCAGTGCAGTGGCCAGCGTGACATCACTATAGCTGACCTGACACTGTTACTGCTGGCGGGAATAATTAAAAAACCAGTTGCCATTTGTTGAGCATGTTTGTTTTGTCCGTCTTTTTTTCATTGGCAAATTCCTATTGTGCAAATCGAACTGACACAGAAAAAAGCGTTTTATTTGCATTGCGATAATTAATTTAGTGCAGGTGAGCATTGATTGGGTGAAGATCAAAGTTCAATTGTTATTGAATGCTTCCAACCTCGGTTCAACTTATACCCGATCGGCTTATGCAACCCCCTACAAAAAGGGTTGATTCGCGCGCAACGTTACTCAATCAACAAAAGTGGCATCAACGCCAATTGAAAGAAGATCGCCGCACGCTTCACATGGGGAAATGATGAAAACCCTTGCCGTTGAAGTCTCTTCATATGGTAATTTTAAGTGCCAAATGCGTATTCAACGATCAAGGACTTGTGGCTTGTTTTTTTTCTATTTTGTTTGGCAACCTTAATATTATGTTTTTATTAAATGTCTCGAACAAAATCTAGGTTATGATATCATGTTAATATGATAACCAATAAAAATACGTCGTGTTTGAACGTTTATGGTTTCATTATTAAATGTTTTAGATTTAGTTGATTTTGTATGAGGGCCTCGTGGCGCGGTGGTTAGCGGCTTCGGCTGCCGATCCTTTAGTTTCATATCCTCCTGGCCTTCTATCGGATGGGGAAGTAAAACGTCGGTCCATTTGCGTAAAAGAGGTTTTGGGTGACTCACCACACACAACCCTCGGACGCCTAGAAATGAACAGAAACTTGCAACAGAGACCACAAAAGACCCGGGGGTCGTTAAAGTGGATTGCATTGCTATTTGATTTTGTTGTAACAAATAAAAAACAAACTAATTTGGTTGTTTAATTTTAATTTTTAATTTAAATGTGTAAATTAAGTTCATGGGTTATTCTTCGTCAACTTACACGAAATCTGACCAATTTGCCCCAACTCCACTTCGATTTCCATGAAACTTGCCGCTGGGGATTGTCACTAAGACACGATTTTCAATGATTTATAGATAGAAACCGTTAAGTGATTGTCATTTGGTGTCCCTTGAATTTGGTGTAACATGAGACGCCCGATTTGATGGCATTTCAGAACAAACCGTATTCTTCCTAAAAAAAAAACAAAAAAAAACTAGTTTTAACATCACTGAAATTTCCCATTACTCAACTGTTAAAAATCAAGAGACATGTATTTTTGGGGAAATTTCTGTGTGGATCAGCTATAATGCAGAGAGCAGGGATGCCACTTGTTTTTTTTAAATGTCTGTAAAAAAGTATGTGTATGTCTGTGCATTTGTCTAAAATTCAAATATATCAATTTACAGTCATGGAAATCCATCAGAAATTGCGTTTTTAAGCATTTGAAGACAAACGAAATAAGTTTCAGTTGGTATTTTTACAAAATTTTAATTTATTGAAGTCTTTAAAAAGTCTATGCACCTCAAAACATGTCTGCCACAAGCTCAAAAGTCTGTGAAACACAGACAAATCTGTGTATCTGGCATCCCTGGCAGAGAGATTTGTTTCATTTTGTAATTGAAATATAGTCCAGACTCGATTATCCGAAGGCAAAGGAAAAATTTCACTTCGGAGCAGTTCTCTACGAAATTGATCTTTATTATTAATTTTAATTTTTGTATTTTTTTAACCCGGCGGAAACTTTTTTGGTGCCTTTGGTATGCCCAAAGAAGTCATTTTCATCATTAGTTTGTCCATATGAGCAATTCCAGCTCAAATCAGGATTTTTTCTGGTACTTTTGTACCCGACCCTCTCCGATTTCAATGAAACTATGTAGACATGTTATCCTAAGCCGCTATAAGCCATTTTTGTGTATATGGAGCCAATAGTACTCGAAAATAACATTTGAGAAGGGCGTAAGGTATTTAAATATTTTTGTATTTTTAACACTGTACCTCGAAGCCGTTGCATTGTATCAAAAAGTGGTCAAAGACAAACTTGTAGGAAATTGGACGGGTTTCCTGAAAAAATACACTGAAACAAAAATACACGCCACTTCTATGAGATATTTTGATTTTTAAGTTTAAAAAATAATTTTCAAGGTGATGTCACGATTTTTTTTCGTTCGAATTTTTTGAGGAAATAGCCTAAAATGTTACAAAAAGGCTAACGAAAAATGTAGGATGGTATGTCACTCCTAAAAAATACAAAAATCATTTACTGAATTTTTTTTTGAAAAGTGGTCTAAACGTCAAATTTTTTAAAACCCGATAGTGGGAATCGATTCTCCAGACAATTTTACATATAAGTCTCCATATTGACAATTGTCCTATGTCCAATCCTTGTGAAGATACAGCGATTTAAAAATAAAAATTCATTCTGCATTTTTCGTCAGTCTTTTTGTAACATTTTAGGCTATTTCCTCAAAAATTTCGAACGAAAAAAAAATTAATCATCAAAAAATCTCATAGAAGTGGCGTGTATTTTTGTTTCAGTGTATTTTTTTTTCAGAAAGCCCGTCCAATTTCCTACAAGTTTATCTTTGACCACTTTTTGATACGATGCAGCGGCTTCGCGATACAGTGATTTTTAAATTGCAAAATACAAAAATATTTAAATACCTTACACCTTTCTCAAATGTTATTTTCGAGTACTAATGGTTCCATATACACAAAAATAGCTTAAGTGGGCTTAGGATAACATGTCTACAAAGTTTCATTGAAATCGGAGAGGGTCGCGTACAAAAGTACCAGGAAAAATCCTGATTTGAGCTGGAATCGCTCATATAATTTTCCATACAGCTGTCCAAACAAAAATGATATAGAAAAATTAAAAAATCTGTATCTTTTAAAGGTATTATACACGGTAAAAAAATTTAGGTTGATTTTTAATTTTACTTTTCCTCATTAAAACTTGATATGCAAAAAACACTATTTTTATATTTTTTTTTTCATTTCTGATATGTTTTAGGGGACATTAAATGCCAACTTTTCAGAAATTTCCAGAATGGGCCAAAATTCTTCGACCGAGTTAAAAATTTTTGAATCAATACTGAATTTTCAAAAAATCGCACAAATTTTTCAACATCATTTTTCGATGTAAAATCGAATTTGCAATCAAAAAGAACTTTAGTGAAATTTTGATAAAGTGCACCGTTTTCAAGTTATAGCCATTTTTGGTAAATAATCAGTTATTCATTTTAAAAAAGTAATGCCCCACTTTTGAAAAAAATATTTCAATATTACGCCCTTTTGAAATGTTAGTTTGGTAAACTTTTAGAATTGAAATATTGAAAAATTTTATTGAAATATTTGTTTTCTTTTGATAAATAAAACATCGTTACATATATTTTTAACCAAAAGTTACTTATTTCACTCGAGGGAGTAATCATCAACTGGTGCAAAACTTATACAGAATACAAGGACAAAAATCAGTTCACAAAGCGATCACAAAGTTGTACACCAGGAAGAAAAGCGTACAAACCGTGCATGTTCCGGTTTTACAAACTGATTTCTGTTTGTGCAGTCTAGATAGTTACAGTTTGGGGTAACCTTTCAATTTTCGCGATAAAAATGAAATTATCATCAAAATTTATCGAAATAAATTCCTTTAAAATGCCTTTGTAGCCTTTTGCCAGAGCAATTCTCTTGGGGTGTTCAAAGTACTCCACACTCCTACTTAGATCTTAAAACATGGAGAAAAAACGTACACATTTACATTCTACCTTGAATCAATCAAACATTCTGAGACACATTATCCGGGCTAATATACCAGTGGGAATATTTAATTGCGAAAAAGATGTTCAAATGCAACTGGATAGATCGAAGTTGGTCAATATTTTGCAAAGATACAGCATTAAGAATTTCTGTGACGTTACAACGCGTTGTAACTTACATTGCGCAACGTGAGCAGAACACCCTTTTTTTAAAAGTCTGCGTTGTAACGTCACCAAATGTACAGCGGCTGCAATAAAAACTTAGCTTTTGCAGCAGTAAATTTTACGTTAAAAAACACCTTATACCTTCCCAAAACCGTCAAACTCCAAGCGAAACTTACTTGGGGACACCGTGGAGATTTTCTCTTGTCCCATAAAAAAAGTGGAACATCAACACTGCCCGTCTTCCGAATCCTTTTCCTTGTCCCTGGTGCGCGGTGGAGATGGGAGCGGTCGGCAATGGACGGCTGTCATGGTGGTGAGAAACTGGTTCAGGTGGAATTGGTTCTATTCCCAATTATCAATCCTAGGCAACACATGGCGAAATCCAGTCTGCAATCCGCTAAAATCACCGACTCCTAGCGAAGCGAAGCGAAATAAATTTTGCTTTAAAAGCATAAAAAAGTCTAGTTTGTGTTGATTACCAGAGCAGAATCACAGCTTTTTCTAAAAAAAATATTGAAGGAACAAAATATTCCCACGTTGTAACGTCACGCAACATATTCGCTCGTAGAACAGCAACCGAGTCGTTAAATCCTTAGCCCAATGTTGATTCTTATGGCAAATTTACTTTCAGAATCTAAAAAAATGTTGAGGTGTTACATATCTTAAAAAAAGAAACGTTAAACCGTTGTAACGTCACGCCAGAATGTGTCCTGAACATATTTGTAGAACCATAACAATCTATTCACGCCAAACCAGTTGACAAAACATCTCATCCGATATGATCATCGATTAGGATGATAAATGAGTGAGTTGCGTGAGTTTCATAGTGAAGTTAAAACTTTGTCATAATGAGCAAAGTAAATTAATTATTCATATCACAGCTGATATCATGGCTGATGTGACCTATTTCAGCTGCGGGATACCAGTTTAATTGAGCACACCACATTTGTTTGTATGTTATATATAATAGACTAGATATTTTCATGTTTTTTTTTATTCCAAAGCAAGTCTAGCCAAAACTTGATTGTTAGGCTTTCATAATCATCTTAACCGATAGCAAAAAATCAACAACAGATTTGGCAACTACCTAAATGCACTGACCATACTTTCTACAAATTTGCTTTTTCTTCTCCCTCTTTTTTGCACGAAGACCCACTTTACCAAAATCAACACTTACACTTTCAGCCACCCAACGCAACAACAACAACAGCCGGCTTGAGATTTTGATTTCATCGAAATT
This sequence comes from Culex pipiens pallens, assembly GCF_016801865.2. Lineage (NCBI taxonomy): Eukaryota > Metazoa > Arthropoda > Insecta > Diptera > Culicidae > Culex > Culex pipiens. The sequence goes on along the minus strand of NC_068938.1, from coordinate 91,589,825 downwards.
CACTTTTTTCCAGCTTCAGAGGTCCCAAGCTCAGCGTAGCCTGTGCGCCAGGAAACAGGTTTCTGAGGCTGTTTTTGATGGTTGTGGTGGTGGCACCTCACAATCGATCGATCGGTCGCAAATTGCTATCCAATTCATTCGCCACGCCAGGCCACGCACAGCCTTGTGTGTTGGCTGTTAGGCCTGCAACGCTGACTCTGGCGCAAGGGCCATTCCGAGCCTGATTCAGCCGATGCGTTAAATGTGCATTCGAGAAACAATGAGGTTTCTTGTGCGCGCGGAGTCACTTCCTGGTGCGGTTGTTATGAATCTGTGCCTGTTGAGGTATTTTTAATAAATCATTTAATGATATTTCTTCAACACTGACTTCCTGTTTACATGTAAAAAAACACTAAGCATAAACAAAAATAAAAATTTATGAAATTGGAAACATCAGGAAAACCATTCACGTGCGTGCTTTGGAGCACTGCACTCATAATGTATCCAAAATATTATAAAATAATGCACTTAAAAGCACTCAATTTTCATCACTCAAATCAAGCATGTGAAACCAATACAAACTTTGCATAGATTGTTGCAACACTAAACTTATCCCAAATATCGTACATTTATGTTGAATGGTTCTCTGTTATTTTGCAAATCATTTTTTATTGCGTTTGAGCAATTTTCGCTGAAACCGTCCCACTAGATATACATGTGTTCAAATCTTTACGGTAGAGGTGGGCAAAAAAAGAGCGAACCGCTCAAAGAGCCGGTTCACTGAAAAGAGCGAACGAGCCATGGCTCACAAAAAAAGATCCGCGGTTCTTTTTCAAACTCCGGTCTATTGAAAGAACCGGCTCAAGATGGAATGATTTTTGTTATAAATATAAGTTATTGAATTTCCAAAAAAAAATGTAGTATTAAATTTGTTTTTGAGAATTAAAAATGCAATTTCAAAAATTTCAATGCTTATAAAAATTAATCCCAAAAGTTAATGAAATTCTAAATAAAATGGAGTAAACTCTTCATTGTACAACTGTCAAATATTACTAAAAATCTACTGAATATTCGAGAAATTTCGGAAAAAAATAATCATTTTGTCCGATTAAACGTTAGCGTTTATAGACCTTATAGATCTTTTAAATCAGAATGTAGAGAAGAGTTCACATAATATTTTCTCCAAATAAAATATCAGCATTAGTCTTTCAGAAATAAACGCAATCTTAAAATCAATAGCAATTTTTCCAGCATCCTAGATTTCAGTATGGATGCCATTCAATTACTCGAATGTTTGGTTTTAAGTAGAAATCTTGACAAAGAGACCACCAAGGTTTTCTAGGGCATCTTCTCGTTTTTGGATTTATTTATTTTATTCATCAAATATGGCCGTTACAAACATTTTTCAAAGTTGATGTCACCCCTCCCCTTCAAAATCGGTCCAAAAAATCAGGGGGCAAAACAATGCAACTGGGGATGTGTAAAATGCATGGTTGGGGGATGGCTTCGAACCTGGGTCGTCTTCGATGCCGTGGACTGTAAGACGGCAGCCACCTCCAACACGCCAGGGTAGAGACCCGGATGGAACCTGCCTCAGGTCCAGATTACGCCATGCATCGCCCGACGGCCGACCCGGCCGGTATTGGATTCCGCAGTAGAATGTCCGGTGTACAGTAAAACTCGCGGTTAAGGTTGAAACGAACTGTATTTAACACTTAACATTTATTGCTGTACAAATATACAATAGTATACGGGCAGAGCCCGTGGCCTTCCAGGCCGGTCCCCTGGACCTAACTAAATCTAGAGTGGGTCAAATAGTAAAATAATGCCTCCATTTGGAGATGACCCCTTTAAAAGGGTTCATCCCAAATCCATCTCCCGAGAGTACTCACTCTCCCTAATTGTAATATCTCGTCCCCATTATTCGTTAGGTTAAGTAGATTGTATTGGTTTAAAGGGTTAAAGATCACGAGCACAGTGGCCAACAGTGCTGCAGTGACCAATACGCACCAATTCCTAGGGTAGGGTAATGTGGACCCAATATCCTTTGCCTTAGTCCCAAACATTCTCCCCGACCCTGAAATGTCCCATTTCTGAAGAATCGATTAGTGTTTACATGAAAATGTTGGAATGTTCCCGATCGACTTAGCTGTCCGAGCTTAAGTGATCTACCCTTGATTGTTTGTTCCTACCGCAGTATCCGAACTGCCCTGTGTTGTTGCTTGTGTGTTACAATTCCTAAGTGTGTATGTGTGTGTACGGTGTGTACTACCAACAAACAGTTGTTGTGTGTAAGTCTTCCTCTTCACGGTTATTCTGCGAAATATGCTCCCCTGATACTCCGTAGACCTGCTGACGGTGTTCCAACCGCCAACCCTGGGTTGGTTACAGCCTCTGCCCACGATGGTTGGTCCCATCGATGGTTTCGACAAGTGCGCGTCCTTGGCCCTTGAAGATCGTGTGAAGTTCACCTTGAGTCCACGACGGTGTTCCAACCGCCGCCTCCGGGTTTGAAGACAGTGTTCCAACTATCTTCCTTTGGATGGAGCCCTGCTCCGGATGGTGATCGCTCTGTAGGGTGCGTCCGTGACCCTTGGGTAGTGTGCGATCATTGACAGTGTGCCAACTGTCACCTGGCATGGAACCCTGTTCCGATTGCCGTCGCTCCAAAGTGTGCGTCCTTGACACTTTGAAGGCGTGGGTGGGATTGGAAAACAGTGTGCCAACTGAATTTCCCGAGTGGAGCCCTCGCTCCGGATGTGGTCTCGAAGTGTGCGTCCACGACACTTGAGGGTTGGAGTGGTTGATTAATGACCAACAGTGTTCCAACTGTGGTCCCCCATTGGAGCCCTTGCTCCGGATGGCTTACTTCGAGGTGTGCTTCCTTGACACCTGAAGTCCGAAAACCGATGAATGGTTGACAGTGTACCAACTGTCACGTCACGCGTTGATGTGGGTTGATTGGTTGGTTGAGTGCATTCCCAAAATGCCGATTTTCCAGCGAAATTGCAACGCCCCAGTGACGTCACACCAGTAGTTAGGTTAGTAGATGAGCGACACGGTTGATCGCCGCCTTGGAGTCCTTTCTTGCAGCTTGCGACATCCTACGTCACGGTTGAGCTGCCTTTGCCGACGTCTCCAGCGACGTCACGTGCATGCCCGGCACGTCCTTGTTTGGTGTTGGTCAGCTCTCGCTGAACCTCCGTGGTAGGCATCCCGATCCCATTGATGCCAGAGTTCCGGTGTGGTGGTTCATTCAGCCCGCAAAATCGAGTTTACCTTGACGCCCTCTGACGTCACCGGAAGGTGTGGAAGTCGACGTCGGTTGACGCCGTGGATGTATTCGTTGTCACTTGGCTTGGGCTGTTGCAGCGATCCTTTAGCTGCCCTTGGGAATGGGAGCCCATACTCCGCCGATCCAGATTGATACCGCTTGTCAGGCCGAACCAGAGTTGTTGAAACCAGAGCCCTTGCTCTGTAGAAACCGCAGTCTGTCCTAGACCGCCATGACCAAAGCGTCCTGTCGGCGTTGCGTAGGTGTACCGTCCAAGCTGGGTGCGTTCAGTGATCCTCACCGAACGATGTGTGAATGAACAAGCCGACGTCATAGAAGAGGATAAAGGTTCATGAGGAGGTGCAGTGTCCGATGTCCTGCCTCGGCGGACATATACGTGTAATTATTTTTACCTTCGAGAACCTGGTGGTGTGCTGCCTCTTCATGTACGTGGTCGTGTCCTTGGAGTGCAGTTCACCGACTGCAACTGCGTCCGTGCATCCTAATTGATCAGCAGCCTTGCGTGGTCATAACCGGAGCTCATGATCCGTGGATAGATCTCTCGGTTGTGCACCGACATGCGAAGACGATTGCCGAGCCCTTGGCGGTGGTTGCTGAAGTATTGACCAGCTGATCTGGCCCAATTCAAAGATTGCCCACGTGGTCGCGTGCGTACCGTGCACGTTCCGCTTTGGTGGTGTTGGTAGATGACGTCCCAATTACGGCATGGATGGTTGTAGTGGTTGCCGTGTGGTTGTCTCGAGGCGACCGTTCGCCGAAACCGATACCGAATCCTTCCAATCAGCTGATGATATCCCATGACGTCATCCATGTGTGGGTGAAGGCTGATGCTTTGTTGTTCTCCAGTAACGTCCCGATGACGTCACCACAGTGTCTTCGCTGGCATCCCATTGACACCAGAGCACGATTGAGGTCCTCAAAAGTCCCAGTGACCTCAAACAGACCGTAGTCATTGAGGATGTTGATAGGTCAGCAGCATCCAGAAGAGGATAAAAAGGCATGTAAGGGTGTGTAGATCTGTCGTCCCGCTTCGGCGGACATATACACAGTGTATTGCTTACCTTACAAAGCCTGTTGATCAGCTACCTCTTGGGATGTGTTGCTGTTACTCGAGCCAGTCCCGAGCCGAAGCCGATGAGTCACGTGGTCCGAATTGTGACGTTTCCCAGACCAGTCCCGACCAGCCACGTGGTTCGACCGATCCCGTGTTGAGTGATCGATGCCAGGAGTGGCACCGTTGCATTCCATCCACCTATTGTTCTGCTGTAGTTGCACCAAACTGCAATTTTCTTGATCCGTTTTAGTTGTGACGTCCTTCGCTGCATGTGTGGGTTCCGAGCAGAGGAGCTCGGCCAAATCCGAGTGGTCACATGGCAAGCTGTCACAAAACCCGAGTGATCATATGGACGTGATCGATGAAGTAAACAGAGCGGGTTGATCCTCTCGCCGCTCGATGGTGATTAACGATCGCGTACCAGCGATCATCAATGGGCCGATATTCCTCCAGGTCTGACCGTCCACCTGGTCAGAGAGACGATGACGTCAGACAAAGCACCCAATTTTGCGATGTCCGATCCGTGCGTGTGTCGCTGAGCTGGTGTCAGCTTTCCGGTGACGTGCCGATTCACCGCGGCTGGTTGATCTGCACGATGAGCATTGGGCACCGATGGCCATCCTTTGGTGACGATTCAGTCCGTGGTAGCCTGAACTGAATGTTTCATTGTGTGCTCCGTGCACATGGGGTTGGTGGGTGTCCGTTTCCAAAATGGTGGGTGAACGCATTGGGAGCGTCCTCGGGATGATACCTCCTAGGCGATCATCCGTTCCTGGTACGGTTGCGCTCGATGTGGTTTGGAGTTGAAGTGAGAGTTGGTGTTAGAATCATGATGACCGATGCTTCGACCAGACATACACAATAGCCTGTCCCATTTTGAGGTCATGTCGAGGAATTTCAGGTGCTCACTTCTTAAATGATAGATTATGATGTTAGGAACAATGTTTTCTTAGACAAGAAAAAATAATAAAATACTTTCTCGCACCCCCTAGTCGATTTACTGAAAAAAGTCACTTTTTTGAACAAATTTTCTAAAATCGCTTGGAATCAATACAAAAACTGTTTCGATCAGGTGTGTATTATCTTCAAACGATAGGTTTTTGTCCATAGATTAAGATGCACTATCAATATTGGACCAAAATTTAAGTTTTTGGACTTTCCCAGGCGGATTTGTGTCGAAAAAATCGCATTTTTTCGGAACTTTTTTCAGAAATGTTCATTTAATTTAGGGTAGCCTATTTTTCCCAGTGAAACCAATACATGCAGCTTGTAGGAAATTTCATGGCATACATTTTTCCCTCTGAGAAAATGCAATTTCGACACTCCAGAGCCGAGATATTTAAGTTTTAGTGATGAAAAAAGTGCCAATTTTCAAAATTTCTCAGAACTCAGAAGCAAGCCCTACTAATTACACGATGTAGCAAGCATATGTCTCAAAGGTCAGGGTATGCGTTTTTATAGTAATTTTGGCCTCTGAATCCGAATCTGAAATCAAATTTCGCGTAAACAGTGATGTTTTGGAGCTAGACCCTTTTGGAATGTTATTTGCGTGTTTAAGAGGCAGTTTTTGTAAATATTGCTCGGTTTGCTCTAGAGGTCGTATCGAGGTGCTCCGAATTGGATGAAACTTTCAGCGTTTGTTTGTCTTTACATGAGATGAACTCATGCCAAATATGAGCCCTCTACGACAAAGGGAAATGGGGTAAAAAACATAAAAAATCCTCGGAAAATTCAAACTTCAATGCCCGTTTTACCCCACTTTCCTTTGTCGTAGAGGGCTCATATTTGGCATGAGTTCATCTCATGTATAGACAAACAAACGCTGAAAGTTTCATCCAAATCGGAGCACCTCGAAACGACCTCTAGAACAAACCGATCAATATTTACAAAAACTGCCTCTGAAACACGCAAATAACATTATAAAAGGGTGTAGCTCCAAAACATCACTGTTTACACGAAATTTGATTTCAGATTCGGATTCAGCGGCCAAAATTACTATAAAAAAGCATACTCTGACCTTTGAGACACATGCTTGCTACATCGTGTAATTAGTAGGCCTTGCTTCTGAATTCTGAGAAATTTTGAAAATTGGCACTTTTTTCATCACTAAAACTCAAATATCTCGGCTCTGGAGTGTCGAAATTGCATTTTCTCAGAGGGAAAAATGTATGCCATGAAATTTCCTACAAGCTGCATGTATTGGTTTCACTGGGAAAAATAGGCTACCCTAAATTAAATGAACATTTCTGAAAAAAGTTTCAAAAAAATGCGATTTTTTCGACACAAATTCGCCTGGGAGAGTCCAAAAACTTAAATTTTGGTCCAATATTGATAGTGCATCTTAATCTATGGACAAAAACCTATCGTTTGAAGATAATACACACCTGATCGAAACAGTTTTTGTATTGATTCCAAGCGATTTTAGAAAATTTGTTCAAAAAAGTGACTTTTTTCAGTAAATCGACTAGGGGGTGCGAGAAAGTATTTTATTATTTTTTCTTGTCTAAGAAAACATTGTTCCTAACATCATAATCTATCATTTAAGAAGTGAGCACCTGAAATTCCTCTACATGACCTCAAAATGGGACAGGCTAATACACAATGATCATGTAGCCTTACCTGGACAAGAACTGGCTGTGCTGGATCAGTTGTCGTCTCCGTACGGTCGAGCCCTCCGTTGGGTTTGGTGATGCTCTCCTTCCCGGTTGAATCCACCGCGGCTCTCCCGTGAGTCACGGTTCGGTCCAGAAACCGTCCAAAGTCGCCCCCAGCGACTGCTCTATTGTTGTCGATGATTGGCGCCAACACGTACCGTTGCTAAGTGCAAATCCATTACACAAAGCTTTTTGTCCACCTTCCCGATGGCGATGACGTAATCAGCGATGGCGACTTCCATTCGCCGAACGCCGCGTGTACTCCGAAGTCCTAGGTTCTCCGGCAGGTCCATCCCCGGTCCAACATCCGTCCTACCCGGCTCCTTCATCCGGCTCGAAGGACCAAATGTTGGGGGATGGCTTCGAACCTGGGTCGTCTTCGATGCCGTGGACTGTAAGACGGCAGCCACCTCCAACACGCCAGGGTAGAGACCCGGATGGAACCTGCCTCAGGTCCAGATTACGCCATGCATCGCCCGACGGCCGACCCGGCCGGTATTGGATTCCTCAGTAGAATGTCCGGTGTACAGTAAAACTCGCGGTTAAGGTTGAAACGAACTGTATTTAACACTTAACATTTATTGCTGTACAAATATACAATAGTACGGGCAGAGCCCGTGGCCTTCCAGGCCGGTCCCCTGGACCTAACTAACTCTAGAGTGGGTCAAACAGTTAAATAATGCCTCCATTTGGAGATGACCCCTTAAGAAGGTTCATCCAAAATCCATCTCCCGAGAGTACTCACTCTCCCTAATTGTAATATCTCGTCCACATTATTCGTTAGGTTAAGTAGATTGTGTTGGTTCAAAGGGGTTAAAGATCACGAGCACAGTGGCCAACAGTGCTGCATGACCAATACGCACCAATTCCTAGGGTAGGGTAATGTGACCTAAATTAGACCCAATATCCTTTGCCTTAGTCCCAAACACTCTTTTTTCATTCAAATGTTTATACCATGGCTTGTTTTTTTTTTACTGCTTTGGCCAGAGTTGCGGGACATAATAAACTTCAAAAAATGTTTGGTACGGCCTAATTTATAAAAGTCCTATGTGAAATAACTTATAAAATCACACGATTCTTGAAAAAACCCATTTCATCCAAATTTTGAAAAAGAGCGAAAGAACCGTTCAAAAGAGCGGCTCTTTTTAAAGAGCGAACGAAAATGAGCGGCTCCTAAAAAAATGCGGTTTTGCCCACCAAAATGTTCTCTTTCGATTCAACGCACTAAATAACCTTTAAAATTACCTTCGAATAAATAATGAAAATATCTGCATTAGCAAACTTTAAAGAATAACTTTTTTTGAACAATGGTTTAAAAAATAAATTCCATGGTTTGGCGAAATATCTCCCGAAATACATTACCAAACATCAAAACGTTATAAATCGTTGGAAAGGCAATCGCGGGGGCTTTCTTTCGCACTTTATTAAGAGGCAGTACCGTAATTTGTAAATTCTGCTCGGTTTGTTCTAGAGGTCGTATCGAGGTGCTCCGATTTGGATGAAACTTTCAGCGTTTTGACTTTGACTGTACATGAGATGAACTCATGCCAAATTTGAGCCCTCTACGACAAAGGGAAGTGGGGTAAAACGGGCTTCGAAGTTTGAGGTCCAAAAAACCTATAAAATCTTAAAATTGCTCGCATTTCCGTTAAACTTCATCAATTCCAACTTTCGTAGATGCATTTGAAAGGACTTTTAAAGCGCTTCAAAATGGGCCAAAGACATCCAGGATCGGTTTGACTTTTTCCCATAACTTTTGCAAATTACTGTAAAAAATTGATTTTTTTTAAAACCTTTATATCTTTTTGCAACAGCCTCCAACACCCATACTTCCATAGGTCAAAAGATAGGTAATTTCATGGACTATAAGCCTACGGTATTAACTTTTTGGCCAATCGCAGTTTTTCTCATAGTTTTTCGATTTTTCTACAACAAACATTTTACAACGTTAGTTTTTGCCCTGTAGGCCTCCATAGCGGCATTTTTTGGTCTCAATTTTGTCATATTCGGAATCCTCGGAAAATTTCACGTTAGTTAGAAGTATTGGAGTTGTAAATTTGATTGGAAAAAATGCCATTTAGAATGAATTAAAATATTTTTTAACAAATTGTTAGATTAGGGGTGAAACAGGTTTTCGCCTACTTGATACAGCATTTGACGCATTGATCGCAGGGTAAATACAATCAAGAGAGAGATAAACTGCTTAACGAAAGTCGCCATTAATATCTTTTCACTTGCGCTAACGATTTCAAAGCGTTTAAGATATAAAATTGCTTCCAACTACCGGCAACATGTTCTTTTGACCATTACTTAGTCACTCACTTGAAGATTAATGTAAATAATTAGCAAGCACCAACAAAAAAACAAACGCGCTAAGTCTTTTGACGTTTCAATTTTGAATACCGATTCTAATCGAAGGCTGAAGAAAACCGAGCGAGGAGCGAAGGCAAATAAAGAACAAAGGGTGGCCACCAACACCACCAACATGCTGGTGCAGCGCCTGTTGGAGTGAGCAAGTGCTGCCAGGAACCTTTCACTATAAATGCTACTTTTCGTGAGTGTTCGCTTAAAATTTCATCAATTTTGGCAGCCAAAGCAGACCCAAAAGAGCGCTGGAAGACAAAAAGAACTAAGCTGAAAATAGAAAAATGGACGTGGTCCAATGCACTCGACTGATTAGAATGCATTTTTGAAATATTTTTTTTAAATGCTTGTAAAAGGAATAGCATAACCTTTAATAAAAGTGAAAATAAACAGAAATGTTCACAAAAAGTTGCTCTACTCGTTGGTGTACTTGGTTTTAGTAAATTTCAAGGAACAACACAGATTATCCAGCATCATTCAAACACGACCGCTTGTTAGGCTTAAGATGGGCATATTTCCCCTATCTTAAACAACTTCTGTTAGTTTCAGCTGGTAAATAAAACGGTAACAAGCAGTCTGTTGAGACCCGATTCATTTTAAGTGGACATTTCATCAAAATGGTGTCTTCAAAAGAATTGTTTCATATCGGAAGGAGCAACCTGGTTGAAAATAAGGTTTACGTGTTCCAAACAGTTAGTTCACAGACATTTTTATCGTACTGGTAAAGTAAGTAAGTAAATCTTTCCCAGTTCTTGAGGGGAACACCCTTGAAGAGTATCGGGGCCGGCATTTACAAAGCGGATTCAGTGGCAGTTTCATTCTCAACTTAATGTTAACATGTTAAGGTTAATGTTAACATTCCATAGGTCGCCTCCCTAAGGTGTCGTGATAAGGTCCAGTTTGTGACGATACACTACCTTTCCTTTACTAAGCAATCGATTCCAGAAGGGAAAAGATCACCAAACTCGTACTGGATTTGAAGAAAAAACAAGACTTAGTTATGAAAATCTTTGAGTGTAGCATCACCGCGCCGGTCACCCTAACAGCTCAAAGCTTCTGCACTTTTCAGTGCACTTATTTGTATATTTGCATGCTCTTCGAGCTCATCGTTCAAACACAAACCATAACACTAAAAAGCCACACACGAAATACGCCACACAAAAAAACTGAAGCGAAGCCTGAAACGTGAGACACTACACAAATTCATCCGGAAATTTCTCCTCATTTCACTGCCAGACAGCGACAGCAAAAAAAGCAAAAAATAAAACTCGTTTCGCCTCTCTTATCACCTACCTGTGAATGAACGTCGACGCGCAACGCGGTCACACCGCGAACTTCAGCTGGAGCTTCTTCTTGTGCTGAACAACAACAACACCGTCAAGAACGAAGAACGTGGTGGCTGCCAACTGAGAAAGAGTGCACTTTAGGAATGCATGCACCAACTGCACAAATTCAAACACACACACACACACAAACAAACACTGTTTGGACACTATTCTGGTATGCAGATTGACCACCTCCGTCAGTCAGGTGTCACTCTAACTGTACACAGTAGCACCACTCTGTTCCAGCAATTTAACAACAGAACGGATAGCTCAAGTTCCAGCAGCAACAACAACAACAACACACGCAGAAAAATGTTTTGTAGAATCAGCCTGTACGAGGTTTGATTCAACAAAATATTTTGTTGAATATAATCAACAAAATTTTTGCATTGAATCAACCCTCAGATTTTGTTGATTCAAATCGGGGTAATTGGCTGCATCTACGCAGTTTTTTGTTGATCAAAATTTGACAGAAAGTACGTTCAAATCAGATTTTTGTTGAAACAACGTCGATTTTTTGTTGAAACAAACCCGATTATTTTTTCAAAATAAGGTTAGTCTTTTAATTGAATTGACAATGTTGAATTGAAATAAATATAGTCATTATTTATTGATATTTGCCTTTTATTTTATTTTATCCGGTAAAACATTTTTCAATCTGCTCATTGTTGCACCTTGTTTAGCTGTCCTTGAACCGCACCTGGTGTCGGTGCCACCGCCGCCGAAACGACGAGATTGTTAAGTTGTCCCCGTTGTCCCCCGCGTTGAACTGGCCATGTTGCCATTGGCGTTCCGGTGAATCACGGTTACGTTTTTTTCCGCAGAGGTCTGAAAGGGCGTGAAAATCATTGAAAAAAGAGCATTTGTAGTAAAATGCAAAAGCGCTTACCAAACATGTTCCGTCGATGGTTGGTTGGTTCTGATAATACGCAGAAGACAAGGCAGAAGAACTTCTGGCAGCTTCCTCTGCAGAGGTGGCCCAGCTGGTGGCGACGAAATCTCCCCGATTTAACACTTTACACTTGGAATTTTGTTAACAAAAAACACGAACGAAACATTTTGACGTATAGCGAGCACGTGTAAATAGCAATTAATTTCATTTAAATCAAAACACACAGTAAAGTTGATTTAACGCCGTTCATGGTAGAATCAACGCAATAATTTTGTTGTTATTTCCAAAAGAGTTCGACAAAATACACAGAGTAAATTCAACTCTAAATTTTGAGTTGTTTCAGTTGGTTTTGAGATTTGTTTCAACAAAAAATCGACAAGTTAAAACAACAAAATATTTTGTTGATTCAAACAGGCCTTATTTTTCTGCGTGCACCAGCAACTGACACAAATTCGAAACACGGTCAAAGAACTGGAACTGAAGCAAATTCTGGAGAGCAACAACCAAACAACACTCTGATCTGCAAATGGTTTGTTTTCAAAGCCGGAACTCCACGGAACTGACCTGACCACTTGGCGGCGTCGCACGGCGTGCTGTTCCGAACTGGTCGCGACGAACGCAAGACGACAAATGAAATCAGTGGAATGGAAAGTATTTTTGCCTGTGCTGACGACGACGACGACGCCGCGTGGTTGATGATGATCATCATAATTGATGATTACCATCGCAGTCATTACCTTTTCACATCTTTCTCCCGTAAATTGAGTTTTGTTTGGAGTAGAGTGGTGATGATCATGGTGACCACGGGTCTAGTTTGCATGTGATGCGATGTGCACCGAAAAAAAATCACCGACTTTGAGCGGGTTGATTTCATTTAAGGCTCTGAAAGGCATCATCCCCAATCGGCCATTTGGTGGCCATGTTTGTTTTAGAAAAAAAAAAACATTCAAATCTTGATTCAGAATGTTTCAATCAAAAAAAGATTTTCTATGTGTTGTTTGGAGAAGAATTTTATAAACATATAGGTAGTGATTATTTTTTTCAATTCAATTTATTATTTCTGGACCCTGAATTCAGAACCATCATTGAAAGTCATTGACCCAAAAGTAAAAGACACCATCTACCATCTTAATCCGTCTTAGGATCCCATTATTCCTTTTAAAATGTATCGTTCACAAAAGCACATCATGTTGAATGTTTTAAAATCCTTTCCAATAAGCCTTCGAGTTTTTATTTGTTTTTGTTTGCTGGATTTGCCATGATTCTCTTCCATAGCCGGATATCTGAAAACATATGTTCAATCGAGTCTTTATTTTGCTTCGTTCTGAAAACTGATGCTACTCTTAGGGTAATTGTCCACCAACTCACGCGAAATCGGAAAAAGTTGACCCGACCCCGCTTCGTTTTCCGTTAATTTTTGTCTTAAGGGGAGAGTGCATGGTCCGGGAGCGCTTTTTTGTTCATCATGGCAGTGCTGCCAGTAAATTTGAAATTTCAAATTAACTTTTAAAATTTTTTTATGACGATTGATCTTAAATTTTGTGAAGAGTCTATGTTGATCACTTTCATGACCAAGTGGCCACTTGTCCACTCCGGAACCGGTTCCGTCGGATTCCGAACCCGGATGCGGTCATTTTGCGGATTTGTTTGAACCTCATCATGTTTAATATCAAATGGCCTGAAATTTTCTAAGGAATAATTTTTGACCACTTTCATGACCACTTGATGACGCCATATCAAATGGTGTGGAATTTTGACAGATTATTTCTTCAGCCTAGATCCATGGTGTATGCGTAAGCGTGGTTGCCTCTTACCAGTCGGCCTGGGTTCGATCCCAGACAGTCCCGGTGGCATTTCGAGACGAGATTTGTCTGATCACGCCTTCCGTCGGACGGGGAAGTAAATGATGGCCCCAGTCTAACCTAGAGGTTAGGTAGCTAGCTCAGCCCAGGTGTAGGAGTCCTTGGTGGTTAGACAGTTGGACTCACAAAGGTCGTTAGTTCGAATCCCGGGGTGGATGAAAGCTTAGGTATAAAAAGAGTTTTGCATTGCCTCAATAATCAAGCCTTCGGATACCTAGTTTCGAGTAGAAATCTCGCAATCGAGAACGACAAGGCAACGCTGTAGAGCAAACAATTTATTTTTTATGTTTTCATAGCTTTCATGACCGGTTGGCCACTTGTCCTCTCCGAAACTAGTTCCGTCGGATTCCGAAAAAATAGTGTACGAACTTTAGGTGATTGATCATTAACCATCGTCAATAACTGCATGTTTTATTTGGTATATAATTTGAATTATAATTCATTATTATATTTTTTTGACTTTATATATATTACATATTTCTATGAGCTAGAGATTATCAACAAAGCTCATATTTACACAAAACATACTCTGAAATGTCCTCTAGAACCGGTCGGGATTAGTTTTGCGAAAACTTTAACCATTTTCGAGAAATTTGAATTTTAGTAAAAAAAGTCCCCGGTGATGCACTCAATCGTTAAGGGGAGATTAACTTTGCCACACAGGGTTATTTTTTCACTGTTTGATTTTTTATAATTTTTGTATTTAAAATATCGTAAAACCCTTTCAATCAATTGTTGTACACATCATGGAGAATGTTTGGTGAAAATATGAACATTTTTGGGGGTCATCCATAGAAACTGGGTGGTCGATAAACGACGTACTTTTGGTATTTTGATATACACTCGTATCCAATCCGTTCAAATATAGGCAATATGGGTATCAAACTTCATGAAATTCTTCATTTTGTCAAAACATCTCAAAAATGGTCTTCCAAAATATTTTTCAAATCCGGAACCTTTGACAGCTTTTTGATTTATATTGTTTTTATATTTACGTAAGCAAATTTACTGTCCTGGTTTCTACCACACTGAAAAAAATATTCTATTTTCAGTTATCAGTAATGAAATTAAGCTTATATCTGTAAGCCCTTACATCCAATTGAAATGCTGTCAAAGGCAAACTTATGGGAAATTGGACGAGCTTTCCGGTAAAAATATTTACGAGACTGAAAACCCAAATCTGTCATATAGAAATTGCCAAAAACCACAAAAAACCCGTTTTTTCAACATTTTAATTTTTAAAACCGCTGTATCTTCCCAAGGATTGGACAGAGGACAATGTTCAATATGGAGACTTTTATGTAAAATTGTCTGGAGAATCGATCCCCACTGCTGGTTAAAAAAAAAATGACATTTAGACCACTTTTCAAAAAAACAGTTTTAGTAAATGATTTTTGTATTTTTTGCCTTTCTTACTAAAGAAAGCTATAGGGTTTGCTTTTGGCTCCGACGCCAAATCAAACTTCGTTCCCAAATCATTTCTCGAGAAATATTCATTCGAAAAATCTGCAAAAAATCATGGACGATCGATTTTCGACGCCCGATCGTTTGACAATATTTAGGAGAGACTTATCCTGCATTTTTCGTCAGTCTTTTGGTAACATTTTAGGCTATTTCTTCAACAAATTTGAACGAAAAAAACCGTGGCATCACCTTTAAATTTAAGTTTTAGACTTAAAAATCATAAAATCTCATAGATGTGGCGTGTATCTTTGTTTCAGTGTATTTTTTTCAGAATGCCCGTCCAATTTCCTACAAGTTTGTTTTTGACCACTTTTTGATACGACGCAACGGCTTCAAGATACAGTAATTTTTAAATTACAAAATACAAAAATATTTGAATACCTTACGCCCTTCTCAAATGTTATTTTCGAGTACTGTTGGCTCCATATACACAAAAATGGCTTATATAGGCCCAGGATAACATGTCTACAAAGTTTCATTGAAATCGGAGTGGGTCGGTTACAAAAGTACCAGAAAAATTCCTGATTTGAGCTGGAATTGCTCTAATATGAATACAGAAAATATCAAACTTTAAGTTTTCAAAATACAGTAAGGCCTGCAATCGAATCTCCGGATGTCAATATTGAAGGGAACATCGAGAAAGAGGCAATTCCCCGCCAACTCACACAGCAGTTGCCCATACCCACTTACAATTTGCGTACATTTTTGTTCTAAGAGGTAACTTTTGTCCCTGTGCTCCATGCTTCTAGTCGATTCGAAAATGTCATATTTTTTTCGATGGAAAATACATTTTTTGGAATTCTGAGTACGCCATAAAATCGAGCGTTCGATTTTACATAAAAGTTCCTTTGACACCAAATTTCCAAACCATCACCTTTTCAGGCTGCAAATTAAAGAAAACAAAACACTTTTCAGAAAGTTCAAAAATGGAAGGGGTCATACCGCCCCTCCGTCTCGGAATCGTGATCTGGAAAAAAAGTACCTCTTAATGAGTATTAAAGTTTGAAGGCCGAAAAACATTCTTAATCATAAAATTACTCGCATTCTCCTAAAACTTGTCGAGATCTGATTTTCTTTATTGCATTTGAAAGGACTTTTCAAAAATGTGCCATATGGAAATTCTTAGGCTAAGAATATATTTTTTACTTGATAAATTATTTTTAACATGTTCTCAAAATAAACATCAATTTCAAACATTGGTCACAACTCTAGCACGTACTGTCGATCTTTTCTGAGAATACAGTACAGATAATCTTTGCCTAGTTGCGAACCTTCCCTCCGCTCTGGTACCTATACCAATTATGATGATGACGACGATGATCATGCTCGACGTGAACGTGGCTTCTTCTCTTTGAGCGCAGCACCAGCAGAGGAAGTAAACAAGCCACGCGATCGCGAGACCGCCAATCAATGGGAAAGAAACGGAACGTGATTCACTTTCAAGATCACCTGGCGGGGCTTGTTTTGCGGGTGACTCAGGGGAACGAGCGGTTCTCTGTTTTTGCTGACGATCGGAAATGAGATTCTTGTAGAGCAGAGTGTGACAGCCTCAACGAGTTGCGGAGATTGTTGGTTCCGTTGAAAGGATTGGCTTAGTCAAATAAATCAAAACTTGGCAAAGCAATTCGAAGAGGGAGCGTGATTCGGCACCTCCGAAACTTTTGAATACGGCCCGATTGACCATGAACTTGCGAGTCGGAAAGCTAGTCCTAAATTGAGGTCGATCGAAACGTTTCAATCTGCAAATTAACGAGCAAAAAAACATATTGACTTGTACTACTCATGATTGATTGAGAGCGGTACAAGTGAAAAAAAAAACCTCTCTAAATTCGTTTCCCATTTTAAAGTGCATTCAACTTCGTTGGTGGTCCGCAATGGCAGTATGACTACAAGAAGGCATATATGTACATTCGTTAGATGGGGTGGAATCCAGGAATTGGTTCAAGCTTACTGAAAAATTGTTAAAAATTTAGTTAAATTTTCATAAAGTCACTTGGTCGTTCAATATTTGCTAAGATATTTACACTTAAAAATTCAACAATAAATTAGCGAAAAACATCTCGTTTTTCTTGTGTTTTTATTTCGGAAGACATGTCGGAGGCAATTATACAGCGATTCCACAAATTTGGCATGGGAGTTCTTTGGCCAAAATAATAAGACCCATATTTTTTTGTTTAACGATTAGGGTAATCCTATCCGAAAAAGGGTGGTCCAAAGATTACGTTTTTTCGTCAATTTTAGCAAAAACCATTTTTTTTCGAATCATGTCTCCAGAATGACTGAATTAATTTGATAGCGCCACAATTCAACAGAAAGTTTATTAGTTGGGCTTTTGAAGGGAAAAAAATCTGGTGATTTATTGGATCACCTTTTTTCAAAAAGGTCTTATTATTTTGGTCAAAGAACGCCCATGCCAGATTTGTGACAAACCGGAGCACTTTTGATTTGAATACTTCCTGCTTGACGTGGAATCGCTGATAGATTTTTTTAAATCTTTTCTTAAAAAAAATAAAGGTTGTTAAGTTTGGTCATGATTTTTTTTATTTAAGCAGATTTTAATGCTACAAGCAGTGGGTGTAAAGAAACTTCGCACAAACGCCCGTGTTCACATCAAGTCATTAAGGGTATGGAGTGACGAGAAATTAATAAGCATTGAAAAGTGGAATTAAAAATAGGTACCAAATTAATCGGAAACTACGTTCTCATCATCTAAAGTTTTTATGTTTTTTTTTTGAGTGTTTTTGAGACCATTATGAGTCAGAGGTATAGTATTTAAATCACCCAAAAAGCAAAAAAAAACAAATTATTAGACCTTTCATAATTTGATTTTTTGAATATTTTAATCATATTATTAAATTATTATTATTTTTTATATGAACAGCTGTCAAATTGTACAGACAAACCAACGAAGCAAAATTACTTCTTTGGTAATAGAAAACACACAATGTTTCATCCAATAAAAAAAAAATCCAAAGAACTTGCACAGTCATAATGTTTCAATATCACTCTACACAAGTTGAAATTTAGAATGATGAAAAATAGAAAATCGTTCAGCATTTTAATGAAGAATGCGCTTCCCCTTATCATTTTAAGAGGCAGTATTTGTAGATTTTGCTCGGTTTGTTCTAGAGGTCGTATCGAGGTGCTCCGATTTATTCGAATTATTTTAATTCATTCTAAATGAAATTTTTCCAATCAAATTTACTACTCCAATACTTCTAACTAACGTGATATTTTCCAAAGATTCCGAATATGACAAAATTGAGACCAAAAAGTGTCGCTATGGAAGCCTACAGAGCTAAAACTAACGTTGTAAAATGTTAGTTATAGAAAAATCTAAAAATTATGACAAATACTGCGATTGGTCAAAAAGTCAATACCGTACGCTTATAGTCCATGCAATTCCCCAACTTTTGACCTACAGGAGTATGGGTGTTGGCGGAATTTTTGACGGTTTTTTTTACACGCGAAAAAAAAGTTGGAACGATGTTTTTGATCGCAAAAATTACAGATTTGATCAAATTAAGTTCTGCAAAGTTCTAGGATCATCTAGACATTCTAACAAATCACTGGAAAAAAGAATCATCTGAGCAATTCTCTACGAAATCGGTCTTTTTTCTTCAATTTTAATTTTTGTATTTTTTAATCCGACTGAAACTTTTTTGGTGCCTTCGGTATGCCCAAAGAAGCCATTTTGCATCATTAGTTTGTCCATATAATTTTCCATACAAATTTGGCAGCTGTCCATACAAAAATGATGTATGAAAATTCAAAAATCTGTATCTTTTGAAGGAATTTTTTGATCGATTTGGTGTCTTCGGCAAAGTTGTAGGTATGGATACGGACTACACTGGAAAAAAATAATACAAGGTAAAAAAAATTTGGTGATTTTTTTATTTAACTTTTTATCACTAAAACTTGATTTACAAAAAAACACTATTTTTAATTTTTTTTATTTTTTGATATGTTTTAGAGGACATAAAATGCCAACTTTTCAGAAATTTCCAGGTTGTGCAAAAAATCATTGACCGAGTTATGAATTTTTTAATCAATACTGATTTTTTCAAAAAATCGAAATTTTGGTCGTAAAATTTTTCAACTTCATTTTTCGATGTAAAATCAAATTTGCAATCAAAAAGTACTTTAGTGAAATTTTGATAAAGTGCACCGTTTTCAAGTTATAGCCATATTTAAGTGACTTTTTTGAAAATAGTCGCAGTTTTTTATTTTTTTAAATTAGTGCACATGTTTGCCCAGTTTTGAAAAAAATATTTTTGAAAAGCTGAGAAAATTCTCTATATTTTGCTTATTCGGACTTTGTTGATACGACCTTTAGTTGCTGAGATATTGCAATGCAAAGGTTTAAAAACAGGAAAATTGATGTTTTCTAAGTTTCACCCAAACAACCCACCATTTTCTATCGTCAATATCTCAGCAACTAATGGTCCGATTTTCAATGTTAATATATGAAACAATTGTGAAATTTTCCGATCTTTTCGAAAAAAATATTTTTAAAATTTTAAAATCTAGACTAACATTTTAAAAGGGCGTAATATTGAATGTTTGGCCTTTTTGAAATGTTAGTCTTGATTTGAAAATTTTGAAAATATTTTTTTCGAAAAGATCGGAAAATTTCACAAATGTTTCATATATTAACATTGAAAATCGGACCATTAGTTGCTAAGATATTGACGATAGAAAATGGTGGGTTGTTTGGGTGAGACTTAGAAATCATCAATTTTCCTGTTTTTAAACCTTTGCATTGCAATATCTCAGCAACTAAAGGTCGTATCAACAAAGTCCGAATAAGCAAAATATAGAGAATTTTCTCAGCTTTTCAAAAATATTTTTTTCAAAACTGGGCAAACATGTGCACTAATTTAAAAAAATGAAAAACTGCGACTATTTTCAAAAAAGTCACTTAAATATGGCTATAACTTGAAAACGGTGCACTTTATCAAAATTTCACTAAAGTACTTTTTGATTGCAAATTTAATTTTACATCGAAAAATGGAGTTGAAAAATTTTTACGACCAAAATTTCGATTTTTTGAAAAAATCAGTATTGATTAAAAAATTCATAACTCGGTCAATGATTTTTTGCACAACCTGGAAATTTCTGAAAAGTTGGCATTTTATGTCCTCTAAAACATATCAAAAAATAAAAAAAATTAAAAATAGTGTTTTTTTGTAAATCAAGTTTTAGTGATAAAAAGTTAAATAAAAAAATCACCAAATTTTTTTTACCGTGTATTATTTTTTTCTAGTGTAGTCCGTATCCATACCTACAACTTTGCCGAAGACACCAAATCGATCAAAAAATTCCTTCAAAAGATACAGATTTTTGAATTTTCATACATCATTTTTGTATGGACAGCTGCCAAATTTGTATGGAAAATTATATGGACAAACTAATGATGCAAAATGGCTTCTTTGGGCATACCGAAGGCACCAAAAAAGTTTCAGTCGGATTAAAAAATACAAAAAAAATCGAATGACCGAAATCCTAGAGAACTGCTCATCTTGATTGGTTGAGTTATGTCCGAAAACCAGCGAGTTCAAATTACCGTTCCAACTTTTTTGGAGCCTTGTGCTTTGGAATGTTAGAAGACCTTTCGAATGCATCTAGGAGAGTCACAATTGATGAAGTTTTACGGAAAAGCGACCATTTTGAAGATTTTTCATGTTATATGGACCTAAAACTTCAAAGCCCGTTTTACCTACTTCCCTTTGTCGTAGAGGGCTCATATTTGGCATGAGTTCATCTCAGGGCTTTTGTTAATTTGATTTGGTTAACCGCGGTGGATTTTCTTGAAATAATTCGAACTGTCAAAAATCCACCAAAGCATCTACCACATTGATCGCACAAAAATCTGTGGTAGAAAAGTACACGGAGGATCGGCATTACACGAAATCGAGTTCGATTACACGAAATTCAGTTCAGGTACGATTACATACTTTCGTGTAACAGGGGTCGAACTGGATTTCGTGTAAAATCGAAATTGAAATGTTTCACCGGGTGAAAATTGCATATTGCCTACATTTGGGCGTTTTAGGATTTTCTTTGGAATACTTTGGAGAAATTAAATTTCAATTTAAATAGATTGAACAATGTATTTATTTATTAAAATTCTATGAATACAATATATTAAAGAAAAACAACTGATTTCACAATACTGTAATAGTCTTTTCTCGTTGTACATGCTCTTCGGCAGCGGACTGTTTTATGGTATAGTTGTCGTTGTAGATACCCACGGTGAAACCGACCACCTTCGGAACGTCGCGAATGTCAGTCTTCACTTCATGTCCAGCAGCTCGTCCAGGTTCCCGCCGCGGTTCGTGAAACTTGTGGAACGCGCGATTTTTCTTCAGTCCGTAGACATCGGCAGAATAGTCAAGGTTGTACATTTTTGTGACTTTGGTCACGGACCGCAGGCGGATTTCGTGCAAGGACCTTGTTTTCTTTCGGCGCTTGGGATAGCTATGCTATGAGGCTACGCACCCGACTGCCCTTTAACTTCAAATCGCTCAGTCGGACATTTTTCCCGGTTCGGGGCCTGCGGATTGTCCGAGTAGATCGGGGTTGGGGGGCACTCGACCCGGAATGCTAGCGTGAACTGGAGCATGACAGAAAACGTCTAACGGAGTGGCTGCTGCGCTGTGAATAAAATAAAGTTGAAAGATTGATTTCTAAATTTGCTTGATGGGAACATACCTAGCAGGCACGACTAACGGCCTGCAGGACAACCAACTTTCGGTTTGGTTCGGTCACGCTCTTCACGTAATGGTTGCGAATGGTCTCACTGCCACTGTCGATCTCCACAGTGCGAGTGCGGACTATTTCTTGGCTTCGTTCCATTGTGGTTAGGTGTCCTTTAACTGCCGGGGACGTTCGATCCGGGTCGCGTTTGGAAGCATCATTCTCTGGAACTGGAGTTGAGCAGAACGTCCAGGAGTCGACCAGGGGAAGGAGGGGAATGTGAGGGTTGTGGGTGCGCAAGAGATTGCGACAGCACTTCAGCACCATTCATGAAGAGGAGAGACGCTACTGGTCGATATTGGTTGAGCGCGCTCTCCAGACTTAAGGCCACCTCTTGTGCCAGGGCCTCCATCTATGCAGGAGTTGTCACTTCCGTACACGGTTCCGGGAAGGTTGCGCTATGAATAAAATGTAGATGAGAGGTTGATGGTTGAGAATGTTTGATGGGTACTTACCAAGCTGCACGACTTCCAGATCAGCTGCGGCTTTCGGAGCCAAGTCTGAAGCGCGAACGGGACGAGCAAGTTCCGTAATGCTTCTTCGTCGTATTCGTCGCTTTCAAGTTTGTCTCCTCTCTCCATAATTTTAGGTTTTTGGTAGCTGCTCTTGCTGCAGCGGGTGCAACCTGGAAAGCGGGAAACATACATTTTATCAGTTAAATCAAATAATTACTAGTGAGAACGACATACTTACCGTCCCGTAACTGTCCGTCTCGGGAGTCCTCGCCGGTTTGGATTGTACACTGTTGGTTCTGGTCAACTCCTTCTAAAGCATCTGAGACCGCCGCAGCCAGCGTGAGGACGCCACCTCACCGCGTACTTGCTGCGGCTGACCAGCGAGAGGGACGATCGCGTTTGGAATCAAGAAACGCTGCTGACGGGAGATGGTGACGGGTGGACTTGTTGCTGGTTCACACCGGTGAAAGAGACGCTTCGTGCTTGTTCCGGATTCTGCTGGAGTAGAGGGGGGACGGGACCAGCGGGACGACTTGCTTGTGATTGTGATCCGACGACGAGGATCGGCGAGACTTTTTGTGCTTGCGGGTGGGGACATCCGGTTAGACGGAGCACTTATAGTTACTGTAGTTGTACTGCTGATGATGTTTTTTCCGCTTTCTTGAGCAGCTTCGCTGGAATTGAGCGATTTCTTCCCCGAGGGTCCAGCCGACGCGCACCTGATTCGTGCCGGACTCAAATCGGCCGGGACTCAAACTGAACCGGGTTGTCTTGTGAAAAAAAATAATGGATTGTATTAGTTGTATGTCTTCTTGCCTTTTCCGATCTTGGCCGACTTCGAAAAATCATTGCCGGTAGATACAATTCCGCTTCCCCCAGACCGGGGAACCAAAAATTTAACCGGAATTGATTACAAAAGTGTTTACCAGCCCGCAGTTCTTCGTTTCCGGCTTGGGGGAATCGAAATCTTTAATTTCCAGCTCTTGGCAGACAGATTTCAAAAAATCATTGCCGGAAGGTACAATTCCGCCTACCTCAGACCGAAGAATCAACCATTTAATCGAGACTGGCCATAAAAGTGTTAACCAGCCCAGAATTCTCTATGATCCGGTTGGGGGATGCGGAATCATGCATTTCCCGATTTTGGCCGACAGATTCTCAAAATCATTCCGGAAGAACGAATTGTACGGTTCACACGGAAACCGGCCACAAATGGTCCACCGTTTCGGAATTCTTCGTTGTCTGGTTTTAGGGAAGCGGATGGAATCATGCAATTCCGGATTTTTGCCGACACATTGCCAGGAATTGTGCCGGAAGGTTCAAATCTGGTTCCCCCAGACCGGGGAACCAAGAATCTCACAAAAAAATCGGCCGCAAAAGGGGCACCGATACAGAATTCTACGTTCTGCTGTTTGGGGGAAGCAAAATCTTGCGTTCCCCGATTTTGGCCGGCAGATTGCCAAGAATTATTCCGGAAGATACAATTCCGCTTCCCCCAGACCGGGGAACCAAGAATCTAACCGAAACCGGTCACTAAAGTGTTGGGGAAAGTGGAATCTTGCCTTTTTCGGCAACTCGAAGCTAAACTTACCTAAGCACTTTCTCTTGCCACCAGCTCCAAATTTGCACTATAGTTGGTGCACCGCCGCTACAACCTGCTGCTGCTGTTGCTGCTGAGGGGGCATTTGCATTTGCGAAGCGGCACAGGCCGTAATCGATGCCATCAAGTCGGTAGACGAACTTGGGCTGATGGGACCGCCGCCGCCCATCACCGGGCGAATGTGGTTCTGGTGCAGCTGATGGCGTGGATGTTGGGGCTGGTGGTGGGGTGGGAATGAGCCGTAGTTCGGAAGGGCTGGCTGGCTGGGTTGTTACTGTTGCTGCTGCTGCTGGACCGGACTCCTCATCGGCGGTGGAATCAACGGTCGGCCCTGGCCCTCAGGTGCTGTGCCATCTGGTGACGAATCTGCTGACGAGTTTTGGAAGAGGCAAGATTGAGTTTAGAAAAAAAAATCCTTACGAAAATAATCATTTCAAACCAACCTTTCGTGTCTCGGCTGCTTGTTGAACGTGATCAGCTTCTGCTCGTAGAACAGCTCCGACGTAAACTTGATGATCGTTTCGTGCGCTCGGTAGTTTTCGCACAGCAAGATCTTACACGGGAAATCGTTCGGGTAGTGATCGTACAGGCGCTCCAGCAGCGAAATGTCCAACTTGCGCTCCATGGCATAGTTCGATAACAGCTCCGGGGACATTTGCATGTGGTCACCGGCCAGCACGATGCGCGTCTTCTCCTTCGCCAGCGCCATGGAGTGCAGCACCTAATAATAAAAAAAGAGATAATTTAAGGTTAGTTTTAAGTTTGAAAATCCCGCCGGAAGATAGATTTGCACTTCTTCCAGAACAGCATTCAGCAATTCTTGGTAATTCGTTTTGAGGGCGTGTCCCAAATGTTTTTGTGGCCGGATTCGGTTGATTTCCTGGTTCATCGGTCTGGGGGAAGCGAAATTCTATCTTCCGGCAGGAACTTAAACAAATCTGTCGGTTGCGGCAGGAAAGTGCAAGATTTCGGTTCCCCCAGACCGGATAACCAAGAATTACAGGCCAGTGAATGTTTTTGTGGCCGGATTCGGTTGATTTCTTGGTTCTTCGGTCAGGGAGAACCGAAATCTTGCACATTCCGGCCGCAACCGACAGATTTGTACAAGTTCCTGCCGGAAGATAGTATTTCGCTTCCCCCAGACCGAAGAACCAAGAATTCAACCGAATCCGGCCACAAAAACATTCACTGGCCTGTAATTCTTGGTTTTCCGGTCGGGGTGAACCGGAATGGTGCCTTTTCCGGCAACTGTTCCCAAATTTGTGCAAAACTTACCATTTCAACTCCTCTGACCACCAGAATTCAAATTGCACTAAGTCCCGATTTGACAGCGAGCGAAACGATTCCGCAAAATCTTCAAAAATTTTCTAAGTCCAAAAGTTACACCTTTTTCAGTTCGGACCCCTGAACTGGTAAAGGTGTAACTTTTACACTTTTTGCAGTTCGCATTTTACACCTTTTTCAGTTCGAGGGTTGAAACTAGTCGGTAGTGTAAAATCGAACTGCAAAAAGTGTAATGCTGATTCTCCGTGTATCCACCGGTAGATGCTTTGGTGGATTTTTGACAGTTCGAATTATTTCAAGAAAATCCACCGCGGTTAACCAAATCAAATTAACAAAATCCCTCTTATGTTTAAACAAACAAACGCTGAAAGTTTCATCCAAATCGGAGCACCTCGATCCGACCTGTTGCACATTGGTGAAAAACTTGCTCTTAAACATGTTTCAAAGGATGTCATCATTTTGATAAAATCAACGTAAAAAGTTGTTTACTTATTTTTCACCATGATTTATTTTCAATGTGTTTTTTTTGTTGCATTATGGAGACTTCTACTTGCTTTGCAGTGGGTTATTCAATAAAACGATCAAAGTTGTTTCAGAATGACTGATTTTGCTGTTCTTCTTGTTTTTTTTTCCTCTTCTGGTAACCGTTTTGACTGGGATACAATGCACGAATAAAATGTCTACGATAACTTTGCCGAAAATGAAACTAGAACCAAAACCGAAACACTTTCTTCGAGGACGCCTTTTTCTCGTGACCCCAAATTGCTTTTCACACGTGCTGATTTTCTTTACCTTGAAACCACGTGTGGCTGGTTTCCCACGCTGTTTGATTAAATGTATGTTTTATTGGGGTTTAATAATTAATTATTTTTTACGAGTAACCATATTATATCTACCGATGCAAATTTGTAATGTGAAGTTTTTTTTATATTTTTTTTTGTGTTGCTTTAATGTTGCGTATTTCGCTGAATATAAATACAACACATTACTATTGAAATACCAAACAATACGAACGAACGCCTATGAACTAACAAGTTAGATAACCCCCGGGGGAAAAAGAACAGATGGATGCGCGATTTGGATGAGTTTTGTGGGGGGTGATGAAAATGGCCCTTCTACCAATGGGTGAGTAGTGTTAAAAATGTCTATCGAGAAAAAGTGTGGAAAACTAATCAAAGTTCCACCAGCCAGGTACCAGGGTTAAATTAGGGGCAGGTGACGTGGCAACTAATAATCGAACAAATGTAGAGTATAAAAGGTGAGTACAAAAGCGGTTTCGCGCCGTGAAAATGAACTATGATGGGGCATAACGAAAAATCTCTAACAAATCCATACTCATTCAGTGGTGGTGAAAAACGGAAACGAGTTTCCCAGAACTAAGTCACTCACTATTACAAACACCGAATTGTTATGTGTACCAGAAAGAAAGTATCAAGCTAAGGTTTTCGTATCCATCGCTCAATAGCCGTACAATTACGAGGGAAATATGTGAAAATTCCTTTTAAACGATCGCTTCTGTCAATAGAAAATGGGTACGTGGAAGGTTAAGTGGATTTGAAAGGGATAGGGATTGGTTGGAAATAGCTGAAAACTTAAGTACGACAGAGGTAGAATAGTTTTTTTTTGCTGTTGTAATGAGTCAGTTTTTTATTTGCTTATTCGGAGTAGTTCTGCGCTAAAAAAGCTTCCCCAGGCAGGGGATGAAAAGTCCAACAGCCCATCGATCGGTTAACATTGGTTTTAAATATATGTATATGAGATATGTGAGTATGCCTATTGTTCATATAATGAAAATAAACGTAACATACAAGTAAGTTCATCCTTATAAATATATATGCATTAAATATAAGTAAGACAAACCATCTCCGCCACATTGAAAAAAAAAGTTTGATAAAATTTATACCGGGCTGTGAAATTTCAACATTTCGCCTGTTGGACCCCCGTGCGCGCACCCCTCTGAATACCGATGGTCGCGAGGGGTCCAACAAGGGACTTCTCACTCAACAAATTTGATGTGACACAGGCGTTTCCAAAGGGGGGAGAACCTTTCGAACGGTCCCAAAAGAATCTCCCCACCCACGATGTGTCGCCTGCCGGGGGGTCTTAACTCTTTCGGAAAGACTCGTTTTTGAAGATATTTAGCAGGGTTGACAACCTCCGCCCAAAGACCCTCAAACGTCAGCAGCCCCCGTCGGCAAGGGATAAGCTAATATCCAACAACAAATTTGTGACAACGAGATCCCCCTTCGAGGGGGTCCCTGTCTATCACCTGCCTGAGGATTTTTAAAACACGTGAAATAAGATTTGTATTGTTTTTTTTCATGATCTCGAAGGGTCCACCACCGCCCCTTGTGTGACCTCCCCAAACAGAACCTTGCCAATGCAAGAAACTTCCAATCCGGAAAGCCACCAAGAAGCGTGTGGACCCCTCATCTACCAGTAAAAAAAAGAAAGGGGCAGTACAGTTTAAAAAATAATAAAGGAAAGAAAAAATAAAGAAATAAAATGTGAGGTACTTATCGATTGACCGGTCCCTCGATTTTTTGTTTTGTTTTGGTCTGAGTTCGAGGAGGTAAGATTGCGAAAGGGCTTACGAACGGACGGCCGGACGCACGCACTCGTCCGACGGCGATCTTGAAGAAGGAAGAAGAAAACAAAAAAGCAAAAGAAACCAGTTGAAGTGTGAAGACAGCTTGTCGATGGCTGGAACGAGGCGGGGGGTGGTGATGGGGTTTGTACAAGAGAGGGTGGTGTTGTTGTTTGTGGTGTGGAGGCGCACGGTGAGATTTAATGGGCTTTCGTTGCAGCAGTCATTATTAGATGGAAATTTGATTTAGCTTGAAAAAGGTATTACATTCACCTTTCAAAACTCATTAAGGAGGTATTCCATTGCGGGAAACTTGTTAGAAGACATTTTTTTTTACAGTTTCCGAGTGTTTGATTCCCTTTTCCTTTACGGGAAAATTTAACAAACTTTCTTTGAAAACATGGAGGAAAATGTCAAATTGTGTATTGAAAAGATTGTAAACAAAGGATACTGAAGTGGAATACCACCTTGATTAATAAAAAAATGGCCCTATGTTTATCTTTATATTGCATTGCACCTATCAACAAGTAATAGATTTTGGCGATTATCTAGAAGGCCTTGAGAATTTGCACGCATGACAGCGCCAGTGCAAAACGTAAACAATACTTGTGTACGTGTGTTTGAGTCCGTGAAAAAAAAATTCGTTACCACAGACAACTAGATAGACAACGTATAATTTGAGTGCAAGATTCTAATTTTTCATGAAATTTTTAATATTAAAAACAATGAAAAAGAATCAATCTCGGCATAGTTTTCAAAATTATGCAAGAACCATTTGTGGACCAAACCATTTTCAATCTGTTTTATTTTTTTAAGGGAATGGCCATCTTTAAGAAATCAGAAGTATATGATTTCAAGAAAACAATATTTTAGAGTTGGAGGCAGGGTTGCCACAAATA
Organism: Culex pipiens pallens; assembly: GCF_016801865.2. Classification (NCBI taxonomy): domain Eukaryota; kingdom Metazoa; phylum Arthropoda; class Insecta; order Diptera; family Culicidae; genus Culex; species Culex pipiens. The sequence goes on along the minus strand of NC_068938.1, from coordinate 91,561,352 downwards.
CAGATTTATCTGTATTTTACAGATTTTTGAGGTGATTAGGTCATACAGAATCTGTATATAAAGAAATACAGATTTTAAGAAAAACATACAGATATACAGATTTTCCCGATTTTTTATTTAAATCAAATAATTTTAATTCTTTAAATATTGTTTTTTTCAATTGCTGGATGAGCCCAAACATTAAATTTTAGATTGTATAGCATTTTTATGCATTAAAAACAACTAAGAATATTTTGTTTTTTGAAAAATGTTTAAAAATGTCGATACAGATTCCAAATACAGATTTTCTTCCCCCTGATACAGATATATAGATTTTTGACCCTCAAAAATACAGAATCAAATGTGGCAACCCTGGTTGGAGGTGGGTCTTGCGTCCTTTTGAAAACGACCGCGAGATTTTATTGTTTGTTTATGGTAGGAGCTTTCGAATCAGATTGAAAACTGTTCAAAAACGATTTTTAATGAACTGTAAGTTGGTTGGTGCATCATCATAATTAATAATTTTTCATCCCAATTTGATTTTAAAATATTCTTTTATTAAAAATCACGTAATAATGGACTTGAAAACGTTGTTTTTTTTGTGGCAATAAATTGCAAAGGTGATGAAAATAGGTCGCTCAAATCAAGTCGGACATTTCTTGCATTCATGTCACCAACACAGTGCAAACCACCCATTTTCATAACGACAACTGTAACCAAAATGACTTTACTTGTCTCGGACAATGAAACATTACTTACGGTACAATAATGATCATACAAGAAAATTAAAGTTATGGACAGGTGTGTACTTACGCGTTGAAAGAGAACATGTGTATGTGTAAAATGAAAATTAACAAAACAATAACAGTTAACTACAAAACAAAACGAAGAAACTAAAAAGTGAGTAAGTGGGTGGTGAATGTACGGGGAAGTTTGGGGCAACGAACTAATGGATGCTGATAAGAATAAATTCCAGGCAAATTTAACCTAACAAAAATATCACTACTTGTACGGGACAACTGGTGGTGTTAGATCCCCCTACGTGGTACACAACCCTTAAACCTTGAATCATTGTTTTGACGCGCGCGTGTATTGGTTCACTCAAATTCCGTCAGCCTTTCCTAACTTGAAGCACAATCCGCGCCAAGACAGTGAGCAAGAGAGTGACTCTCATGGTTGCTCTCATTGTTCAGAGCATGGGGAAAAATGGAGAGATGCGAGAGTTTCTGCCCTGCTCTCTGTCCCGTGACGGGGAGCGAAACTAAACCGGTGTGTAGCCCAACAAAAGATTCATAAAACACGCACACGCACGCACAACGAAAGCCTTCACCGCCACCAAAACAATAGGGGAAATCCAGAAATAGTGTTTGAGAAGAGAAAAGATAAATTAAAAAAATACAGAAACCTCAACTTTCGAGTTACTCGAGTTCACAACCGCCAGTATTTAGGTGAATTTCATACCTTTCGAAAATTGCAAGGATCCGGCCAACGATGGGGTTTGTTTTGTTCAGTTTTTCTTTACGAGAGTTTGCGCGGCTTTTGACACACGGACGAACAAGAAGTGGTACGCTCTCTCTCTCTATTGTTATTTTTTGAATTCTGATTAATCTTATTTTTTAGTGTGTGTGTAACTGTGTATTGTTTGTGGAGAGAAAAAAGTGAAATCGGAACCCGCTTACCTTGACGGTGAGGGTGGGGTTGCAACGGCGGTTCGTACGGACTATTATCTGATATTTAAGCTCATTACGGTTATAATTACATATACAATATAGAAAAGATGAATGCGTGTAGTTGTGTGTACCTACTCTTGTTCATTGCGCTCGCGGTCACTTGTGTGCAATTTCGGGCTCAGACTCACACTCTGTCGAGCGCTTCTATAACACGACAAATTTCTGTTCGAACGAAACATTAAGGGATAAATATATATGTAAGATTATTTGGTTGTTTAGTTATACATGTGGGATCGTAAATTGAGTTCCTTAATCGCTTAGAATCGGTTAGTATCTGGTGTAGTGTCAATGTAGTTCTATGTAGGTGTGTGTTGTTTTTATTTATTTTTTCACTCGTGGTACAAGCAGATGCTTTCTAAATTTTAGAACTTCCAGAATGTGTTGCCTCCTATTTTTTTTTTTAATATTTATAAAAATATTTATTTCAAAAAGACTATCAAACATACACGAAGGAAAATGTGAGTTTGGTGGCACCGAGTGGTTAGGATTTGAGCAAACAGTTAATAATAGTTGTAGTAATCGTTTGAACTATCCATTCATTTCTCCTCAACAGTTTTCTTAATCAAAATATTCCCAAAAGCTTTCATTTTGTTTTTCTTCGCAAATTACATATATAAGAAAAACTTTTAAAACTTTCATAATCTACCAGGCAGATACACACTAGTCGAAATGATTAACTATTTCGCGTAAAACACACTGAATGTTTTACAAAAAAAACACAAAATAAATAATTTCTAAATATTGATGACAGAGAGTGACAAGAGGGTGAGTGGTGAGATTGAGTGACATACCCCATCGCGCGATGTGCTCGCCGCCGACATTCTTCTTATCGAAAAAGGGTGGTAGATATTGCTTGTAGATGTGTGAGAGGTCGGGTGCGCTCACTTTGAGCTCTCGCACGCTCGCGCTCTCTCTCTCTTTCCCTTAGATTTAGAGACCAAAATGGCTGTAGAGTGGGAGGGAGAGAGTGGTGGTGGTGGTGAGAGAAGAAGGGTGTGGAAGAGAACCTGTCGAGTACACAACAACGTACGTCTTATGTTAGGGGGATTATTAATTTTTAGTTGGCTATATTGGTTTTCCAAACAAAGATCATCTACACATACACAAAATCTTTGGGGCTTGAACTGGCTACTGGCGAAATGCGAAAACTCTTTTTGTGTTCTTGTAAAACTTATGCGTTTTAATTTTAAAACAATAAGCAAATTGTGAATAACTCTCTCAATGCTAAATCTAAAGATAGTGAGCAAGAGAACAACTCTCGCAACTTCCCGTTCGCTTTTAATTGCTCGCGTTTGTCCCTGTTTACTCATGCTCCGAAGAAAACAAAAGTAAGCCTAAATTTTATTAGTTTAATGCGTGTTAAACCAAAATCAGCATTTTGAGAAAATTTCAAACAATTTAGCATGACGCGACTAGCAATTTTAACTAAACAAGATTTAGAACGGAATTTTAAATTGACTTCAGAATTATGTGGATCACAATTATTCATTTATTCATTGTTTTTTCATAATGTCTTTCACATTTAGGGCAATGACTGTCAATGATAGTTCTGAATTCAGGGTCCAGAAATAGTAAATTGAAATGAAAATATAATCACTATTTGTAAAATGCTTCGGCAAACAACACAAAGAAAACCATTTTTTGATTGAAATATTATGAATAAAGATTTGAATGTTTTTCTAAAAACAAACATAGTCGCTAAATGGCCGATCGGGAATGATGCCTTTCAGAGCCTTAATGGAGAATGGTTGAAAATTGTGCCGAAGAAATATGAGAGTGAAATCATTATTTGGAAACGTTATAGCGAATTACGAATTTACAATTTGTAATTTACAATTACACAAATGTAACAGCAAATTTCATTCAAATGTGAAATTGAGGATTATGTAATCCTAAATTACTGAACACTACAAATCCTTGTAGTAATGAATTACTCTAGTGCAACAATAAGAGGTGAAGAAATTGGAACAAAAAAAAAAAGAATTTCGTAATAATGAAATGTGAACCGAGAGCATGTCATGCTGATTACAAAACAAAAGTGAATTTTAGATAGCCAGAACAACAAAGACACCGTTAGTGGACCAATGCTTACACAGCGTCAATTGAAATCAACAAAAAAAAACTTAAATTGTAAAAAAAATCATGTGTGTCAGATATCTTACAGCCGTTAACATTGTATTCATGATACAAACGACCTTCGCACACTTTCACCAGAAGCCGAGTGCACGCGCCAATGACTTCACTTCAAAGTTGCGTCCCTAACTGTGTCACCCAACCCCACTAATATCATAATTTCTATCAGAATTCCTCTCACATTACACGATACACCTAATTCTGTTCAGAAGCGTAACGCGGAGAGCTCCAGCAGGCCCTACACTTAAGTTCTAGTACACACCACACTTTGTCTCGTGACTACCGCGTGATAAGGATAATGATGATTATTTAAGAAAAAGAATAAAGTGCCACTTGCTTGCCGTTGGAGGGTATCTCCGCTGCGCTGCCGCCGCCGCCGCCACATCAGGGAAACACAAACGCCGTCGGTGTGGCCAGGGTCAGGTTGAACAGGGCCCCGGCAGTGGTTCCCGGTCCCGCCACAACCGTCGGAAGTTGATGGTGGAGTTGCGCCAGTGGCAGCAGGGGAAGCAGCCCCTGCGCTTGTTGCTGAGCTGATCACCGGAAGCGGGGCGGCAACATCGGCAGCATCGGGTGCCCCGGGAACATCATGCCCATGCCGGGCGGTATCCCCTGGATCTGTACGAGGCCACCTATGTTACCGAGCGAGCGAGCAGGAGAGAGAACGGGAAAAGAGAAAGCAAATCGAGACGGGTCGTTAGTTTTGGGGTGTTCCGGAAGAGGGGCGGGGATTGGTGGTCAAAGGAAACCGGAAACGGCACTCTGCTATCGTCGTGGTGACAAAGCAAACGAATGTGTCTTATATATATATAGTTTAAATTAAGTTCTTAAACTGATTTCAATCATGTCAATACTAAGTATATTGGTTCACAATATAAACTGTAAAATGAATGGCTTGGCATTTCAACTTATTATCTGTTTGGAAAAGGGATATTTACTTCTTACACGAAAAACAGAACAGTAGATAGAAATGATACTGGAAGGAAAAAAAACTAAACAACAATAGTGATGATACTGATGCATGGAAGAAACAACTAGAAGTGAGGATAGAGCAACTCAACTACAGACAGACAAAGTGTTACACGTAAAACTCAACTGATGCATTCGTTACTTCACAGACTGTGTTCTAGGTGATTGTTTGCTTCGCTGAATCCAAATCTGATTCCAGATTTGCTCAAAATGGCTACAATTTATAGCAATTTTCCATTTTGACCATCAAAATAACAATTGATGAAATCATTTCACAAATCGACCCAGTCGTGCTATCATGTCGTACGTTGCTTTTTGACGTTCCGAGAAAAACGCGTTTTAATGTTTGACCTTGAATAAACAAAAACGAAAGCACGCAATGTAAACAATAACAAACACGTTTTGTTTTGTTGACCGTTTTGTGCATTGCCCCAAAGTTCGGTTGAATTTGGTTGCCAGAGTCCCGAGTTGTAATTGAACATGTTTACGCTAGTCGAGCTCGTCCCTGTGACAAACGCGTTTTGACCAGAAATCCCTTTGGCTAATTGTCGCACTTACATCAATTTTCAGGCTGTGTCAAGATAGCACGATAATATTGAATCTTCTTTCATATGAAAAGTGACAAAAATTCGAGGAGCTTTTTTGGTTTTTATTGAATATCTCAGGATTGAAATCGATTTTTGGGGATCTGTGAAGGTCAAAAGGTGAGGCATTGTGAGCTGCACAAAATGGCGTTCTTGACTCAATTTGGCCCAAAATGCACGTACGACAAGTCAGCACGACGGCGACGAAATGATAACAAAAATAACCTGTCACTTGATACATTTGTATTTGTTTATTTTAACTGATTTAACGTTTGCGATGTTTTGGTGTGGGTTTGATTAGATTAAAAATCAAATTTGCCTCCAAAAATCACAATGTTTTGATACACTGTATCGTTTTCAAGTTAAATCCACTTATGTTAAAGTGTGTTTTATATAAAGTGAAACCGTTTTACCTGTAGAAGTCACGATCAAGTATGACAATCTCTGAAAAAAACCTCGATAAGATCAAAGGTTTTATACAACTTAATTTAGACCTTTTTAATTGAAAAAAAAATTGGAATCCTGAGTTGTTGCCCAGTTAAAAAGTATACAAACGTCAACAAACAATAACAAAGCAAAAAGATCGAGGGGTCAGTCGATAAGAAAAAAATATCAACAAATAAAATACTGTTTTTATGTTTTCATGAAATTTCATGTCATATTCAAAGGTTTTTAAAAGGGCATGCTCTGGATTTGTTTGAGTTACTTTCATTTTAGTTTTTGTTGAGATAATATAATGAAATACACTCAAACCCCGAACGGGTCACTTTAAGTTTGACAACCCTTTTACACGGAGTTCACACATACTAGAAAACGTTTGTTTTGATAGTGTGTGAGCGCCGTGTAAAAATTCTCAGTTCGTCACTTTTTAGTTTGACTTTGACCAACCAACGGGGTACAAACTAAAAAAGTGTCAAACGAAAAAGTGACCATCCATCGCACAATGGGAAAAAGGGCCCAAAAAATTACCGCAACATGATTTCGCGCAAACCATCGATTGCTTTACACCAAAAGCTTTGTTTTTGCACCAGGAACAATAATCCGACGAAAAATCGCACTGCACGGACCGGTGGCCGGAGTACATGCCATCGGATGATCCGGATTTTTGGAAAAAGTGTCAAATTATTCCAATTGTGAACTGATAAGCTTTCTTCTACCATGAACAGTCACGCAAAACAATCCTAGAATAATATTAATTACCATAGGAGCCATCGAAACCGGTTTCACCTATCTCCGGTGGCCACATCCGGTACCGCATTAGGGAACAGCGTAAACTAGTCATGAGACGTATCAAACTTCTTGATTTTGGATGGAGAGTATCCTTACAATGTATTTTTACCGCCAGTGACCGGTTCCCAGGTTCTCCGGTGGCCACATCCGAAGATCAGATTTGACAAATTCCTGAAACCGCTCTTGCGACATATCAAACTTCATGTTTTTCAAAGGGGAGTGTATAACTCATGTCTCCATCCAAAATCAAGAAGTTTGATATGTCGCATGCCTGGTTAATACTGTTTCCTAATGCGGTACCGGATGTGGCCACCGGAGATCGGTGGAACCGGTTCCGTTGGTTCCTATGGTATTTAGTATTATTCTAGGATTATTTTGCATGACTATTTATTGTAGAAGAAAGTTTATCAGTTCACAATTGGAATAATCTGACACTTTTTCCAAAAATCCGGATCTTCCGGTGGCCTGTACTCCGGCCACCGGTCCGTGTAGTGCGATTTTTCATCGGATTATTGTTCCTGGTGCAAAAACGAAGCTTTTGGTGTATTGCAATCGGTGGTTTGCGTGAAATCATGTTACGGTAATTTTTGGGCCCTTTCTTCCCATTGTGCATCGGGGGTTGAGTGTACTCTAAAGGAGGTATTAGACCAGGGGTGCCCAACCTTTTGGCCTTGTGGGCCAGATCTGATTTTTCTGAAGCAGTCGCGGGCCGTAACTGATATTTGATAAAAGTTGAAAAAGTAAACACATTTTTTATAGCATAGCATAGCATTACGGGTCTGCACCACGCTGTAGGGGGTGCCACAATGGTCAATTCAATATTCTTAGGCAATTTGATTGCTGCCCGGGAAAAAGTAAACACATTTTTTTTATGGAAAAAACATATTTTTTGCTTCCTAATTTCTTGACATATTTTGAGACATTTTTTAATGTTTTTAATAATATTTGCAGCCTATAAATAATTTTCTTTTTTAAGCTTTTTTTAAAAAAAAACTTGATCACTAAAAAGATGTTCTGGAAAAATACATTAGTTTTTGATTACTTATTTATTTCAAAAAATTGAAAAACTTCAATTTTTAGTAAACAAAGTTAAAACTGAAAAAAAATATATATAGTGTCTTTTTGTACATTTTTGGAATGTTTCCAGGTTTTTTCATAAATTTCACTATTTTACGAAATTGATAACTTTGTTTTCTTGCATTTTTAGTTTAAAAATATCGATTTAGAATTTCAAAGAATTAAATTCAAACACGAAGCATGTTGTTATAATATGATAAAATATGATCTCAAGCTTATTTTTTAATGAATACAATCAATTTATTTATTCCATATTTCATTAACAGCCCTAATAGCCGGTCATAGAACTATTTTGAAAAAGCGTCGCGGGCCGGATGAAATGGCTTCACGGGCCGGATCCGGCCCGCGGGCCGTACGTTGGGCAGGCCTGTATTAGACTATGGCAAACAAACAAACAAACTCGCACTTTTTTGCGTTTGACAGTTTGCCAAACTAGCAAACTCGCAAACAAAGCCAAATGTATGCAGGCTGATGTTTCTGCAAACAAATGTAGGCAAACAAACAGAGCAGGCAAACTGCCAAACTGTCAAAAAGTTTGTTTGTTTGCGAGTTTGTTTGTTTGTTACAGTGTAATACGCCCTTAAGTTTACCAGTGTTAAATGCGCAAATTGGGGTTTTCAGCTTGGATTTTGAGGTTATTCCATTACAAAGTTCAAACAAAAGAAATCGAGAAAAATCTTAAAACAAAGAAATAGAGTTGCAATAGTTCTGGGTATTGACATTGAAAAAATTAATGCTTGATACATATAATTATTTTTCCCAACACTTCTTTATAAAAATAATTAAAAGTTTTTTTTATTAAAAAAGGTACCCATTTTTAATAAAAAACTTTTAATTAAATTTATTCATAAATAGAATGTGCAACAAATGTTCATTTTTTCCCTGATCACGAGTCCAAGGTTTTTTTTATATCTCGTGACGGAACGGTGGTCCGACCTCTTTGAAAAGTGCACATCCAAAAAAAGACGTGTGAGGGGTGATGATTTGGAAATTTAGAGTCAATGGGACTTTTATGTCATCCCACATATTCGGAACACTCACAAACTCGGAACACTTTTGTGATAATTTGTCAATGGCATGCTTTTCTGTCGACTATTCTATTTTTAGGATCTTTATTTGGGCATTCTCTTGCTATTTCACTAGTAAAAGTAGTACTTTTTAGAACAAAAAATCTCATTGTCTGTGCCATAATTGTGGGATGTTATTGTGCCTCCCACAATTGTGGAACATCTGAATTTAACTGATTTTTTCACAAAAAAACGTTTTCAGACCATTTAACATCACTTAGCTTGAGCTTCACTGGTTGCAGTGTGTGAAGTCATTGTTTTGTAAAAAAAATGTACTCCTGGAGAAAAAAAAAGTTTGTTTACATCGTAAGAAAAAAATGTTCGGAAATTGTGGATTTCAAGGGTTAATGTTATTCTTTAAAAACTTGATATAAAACGTAAAAATGTACAGCCGGTCAATTCATCAATCGAAAGATCACAAGTAAAGCTTTCACATGAAGGTAAAAGCAAATCATTATGTTCAATTATCGATTTTCTATGTTTTGAATATTGGCCGATCTGTAAACTGTTCCGAATATGTGGGATGACTGTACTAAAAATTCCGAAAAAAACAGCTAGTTCAAATCTGCATAATCATAGAAGGTTAATTTCTTTGCTAAGAACAAAAAAAACTCTTTAAAATTTTGTTTATTTTGTACTTTTCCAGGGTTATTTTTTAGAGTGTAACAATATTCTACAAAATTAAAACAGACTATTACAAAAAAAGATGTAGAAACAAAAGGGGTTTGCTTGCAACTATCACGAGTTATTGCTATTTTAGGAAAAAAAAAATGCAAGTTGGGACCATTTTTTGAGCAAATCTGAATCCGGATTTAGATTTAGCGGACAGTTATTCGGTAGGAACACCTAATCTGGATTCAAAAACAAATTCTAGTTGAAAAATGTTTTAATTTTTACCAGTGCAGATTTGCACGTTTTTTAGCCTGTGATTTCATTTGAACGAGCACTGTAGAGTTTTGCGTGACGGTGGTTAGTTAAAAGAAATCGGAAACAAATGAAACTTGAAACACATTAAGATAAAGATAGTAAAAAAACACATTGAAAACGCTAAATCTATGTTAGTCTTAAAATTGCTTTATATATCACACAGAACACATCGTGTTATTGTTGAGGTCACCTCAACTTTGTAAAACAGATAACTTTTCAAAATAAAACATAATTTTTCATTATCATACAGTAAAACTCAATGCTTTGAATTCGTCAAATCAAGCTTTACTGTACTTTCAGATATTGTTCAAAAGACCATTAAGATATTAATTCAACATAGGTAGTTAACTAAACACCACAGATGAGTAGGAAGCAGTCCAGTTAAATTTACAACTAGCACAGTACTAAATAACTAAGGAACAAAACAGTGTTGAGCAACCTAGTTTGAAGACAAATACATACACCAAGTAGTACCAATTCGCGATTTGTAATGAAAAATATAAATAAAATAGATAAAAATAAAGAATAAAAAAATGCAAAGACAGTTAGAGAGAGAGATAGATAGTAATGGAAACAGTGTAATAATAAATATAAAAGCAAAACTTACGTTGAGCACATCGCGAAAGTAAGAGGTAGAAATGATAACTTCGACTAACCTTGGTATGAGCAAGTGTGTGTATTTGGTTGCGTTTGGTTTTACTATTGAGTCTTTTTCTCTATTGTTTTGTTTGTTCTAGGAGGGGATCGTATTTTTCAAACGTTATTTTTGTGACGTTTGTTCGCTTGGATTTTGCTTACTTCTATCACTAGTTTTACACGCCATCAACAAACAAACAATGGCACTTCTTGCATCAAACTAAAGAAAACGCGTGTAATTTGCTTAAAATAAATTTACACTTAGAAATAAAGAAGAAGAATGTAACGGCAGAGTGCTGGTTGAAAGCTGATCAAAGTGGGTAACATCTAGCTAGTGAGAATAGTAAAATAAAGAAAACAACAAACATTTTTTTGTATAAATCAATCATTCGATACGTCTCAAATTCGGTCCTGTTTACAGTTGAGAACAAGTAAATACCTAGCATGTTGTTGAATTAGTAGAGTTACTTAGAGTTTGAATGGGGTGAGGTTCATGTGTTTTCTGATGCTGTTTTTTATCTTGCTGAAATTCAGTAAAACATGAGGATAACATAAACATCTTGAAGAATTGTACGGAGCACACGCGTGAGGGGGGCTGACAATTGAAGCATTGAGGGTTAGTTAAGCTTTTGGATTTGTTAAGCTATAAATACGTTCAAAGTAGTAATTTAGTCACGAAATTTGTTAGTTGCCACACAGACGCACGGTTAAAAAAAACTACATAAACTCATTATTTGCACAACAATACAAGTTTATGACAAATCAGACATCAAGAAACATCGAAAGCACTAACACTGAGAATTTGTAATTACTGATTTCATGTCATATCTTATAAATAATTGATTTTCTAATTAAAACAATTTTTATATTAAAGCTAAGGATTTTAAACTTTATCGTCAAATTTTTGGTGTTTTAGAGGACCCAAAACCTGTTGTTTTAACATAATTTGTGACAAGCAAAGTTGTTTCAAGGTGCAGTGAAAATATTCATCCTTTCCACCATTTCATACACAAATCAAGCCACCTACTTCACCTAGTTGGTAATGGTAAGAAAAAAAGGCAAAAATAAAATAAGTGGGAGCTTGTTTTTTTTTAATGGACCGCCTTAATGTGAATACAAACATAATAAAACAAATAAAAAACAACGCTAATATAGAAAAAAACAAGTTAATGATAGTGCAACCAGAAATGCTACTGTTTAATCCGATTGAACTCAAAAGTGAGAATAAACACATAAATCAACTATTTCCCATAACCATTGGTTGCAGACAAGACTTGTTTAGTTGTTTAAGAAGTTGCTTCGTGTACTCACCGTTTACAACTTATATTGAATATTGGAACAAAAAATAACTTCATCATCACAATATTTTTTTTTGCATGGATAATTTATTGCATTGCAACAATTTAGGAAATTCATTCAATATCAATTGAGATACATCTTCCGAAATTGTTCGAAATTACAATATTTTACCCAATATGGCATTTTAAGCAGTTGAACTAAAATAATGCGTCACAATTCGAGAGGAAAAAGAGCACGGACTGATAGATGACCACAAGATGACCGAGTTTCCAATATTCTCCGGGGAGCATTCAAAACAAAAAATCATAAAATAAAGTTTTGCTATCGAGAATCGAACCCATGGCTTGAGTTTGAAACGAGTGATTTGCCGATATCAGCCACTCAATGGGATGAATTGTGTGAACTGTGTGTTCACGCAGAAAAATAAGGCATATTTAAATCAACTAAATATTTGGTTGGCTTGAAAAACTATATTTTTGTTCAATCAACGCTAACCGTCAAAGGCAGTTTTTCGTAACAACAAAAGACTTTTGTGGAAATGAGAAGATACAAGGTATATACAATCAATATTTTACTGATTATATTCAACAAAATGTTTTGTTGAACCAAACTTTGTACAGGCTGATAGTACAAAATATTTTTCTGCGTGTTGATGCGCGTGCGAGAGGTTTATGGAAGCTGCACAAAAACACAACACAAAAGTAAAAAAAAAAATCTATTGTAATATTATCTTGCATAAAATAACTTGTAAAATATCAAATACAACTTATCCAGCGGGTGCCAACAATAATCAATAATATTTCAAAACACGCTCCAGACATTATAAGGCACTTAACCCTCTACTGCCCATTTTTTTTCGATAATTTTTATTTTTTCCGTGTTTAAGAGGCCATTTTAACCTTTTTTTGTTCTACGAAAAACTTTACTTCTCTTGTTTCGTGTTTTTCTTGTATTATTTTTAGTATTTTAATTTGCATTTATCTTGTTCAGTTTATGTTTGTTTTTGGTAGTATTTGGCCTATTCTATTTTTTGCTTGTTTTCACATTTTCTACTACAGAATGGCACCATTATCATTTAAATTGTAAAAAAAATGCGTAGAGACATAGTTTGGGGTAATACAAAAATTACTGCATACTTATTTTTACTGAAAATATAGGAAATATTAGTAAAAACACAGCCAAAGTTGACCCTTGAAAAAATGATTTTTTTTAAACATTGACTAAGTCACATTAAACAAGTTAAACCCATAAATTTTCAAAAAAAACTTCTTCTTTCCAATGCTTTTTAAAGATCAGAAATTGGTTAAAAATGGATTTTTGGCGATTATTTAGATCGAAGCCCGTTTAAAGGCGGGGTTAGGTTGTAGGGTTAAGGAAAGTTCAATGCATTCAGATAGGATCCAAGAGCTGAAAGCAGTAAGACTTGTTTAAAGTTATAGTTTTTAGTTCACCTTGATAGAAAAAAGATTTTTTTTTCTCAAAAAAATAACATTATAAGAATAACAGAGAGAATTTTTTTTTTCATTCAATTTTGTTCTACAAATTAAAAAAATATTGAAACGTCATTACACGCAGAAAAATAAGGCATATTTGAATCAACAAAACGTTCAAGGTTTGTTTCAACGCAAATTCGGCGTTGATTATATTCAACAAAAATTTTGTTGATTCAAACCACGTACAGGCTGATTCTACAAAACTTTTTTCTGCGTGTAAATCAAACCATGATCCATTTCAAACTACCCGGGATGATTGCCTAAAAATCACGATTTATTTAACATGGTTTATGTAACTCTGGACAATTGTAGGCTCGCTAACAAACATCGAACCAATAATTCTTTCTTTGTCTAATCAAAATAATTTCATGTAACCCGAAATTCTAATAATTGTATGTCACGAGTTCTTTAAAAAAATAATAAAAAAAATGGTTAGAAAATAGAGATAAACAATTCTTCGAGATTTTATTTATTTTTGGCTTGTACAACGTTTTCCGATGAACATGAAAAAAATATTTAAATTTGAATATTTAAAAAAAAAGACGGATTCCCGGGAATCCCAATCATTTAGTATATATATTTCACTATATTTTTCATGTTGGTTTAATATTAATTGGTGATAACCTACACTCCAATCCTGACAAAAACAGCAGTTTTTAGATAGCATAAAAGATATAAATAATGGATTCTGGTTTGTTTTTTGTTGTGCCTTGGATTTTAAATGAGCTACAAGTATCTTAACTTATATATACTTCTTTTTATAATTTTTTATATGACATGCCTGGAAAAAGCTTTAAAATTCGTTTTAAAATGTCTTAGGCCGATGCAAATATTTTTCAAGCCATAGTTTCAGCATTTGCTTGTAACAAGTGTTTTAAAATGCATTTTACACTAGTTCAGTTGTTTTGCAATCATTAATTTTCAAAAAATGAATGATTTGACGAAAACAAAAAAATTAGCGAAAAACAAACTTAAACATCGAAAATTTTGAAAAATTTAGCAGATTTTCAAATCAACTCAAACATGCTAAAAGTGATTCTAAACGCAGGGAAACGCATTTTAAATTGATTTCAGCTGATTGTACTTAAATTTTCATTGAAATTTTGAAGCTTTTCAAAAAAAATTTTTTTTGCTCTCTGATTTTTCGGGCAAATATTGAAGGAAGGGAGACAACAACTTTAAATAAAATTTGTACCAGCCAAGAAATGCCAAAAAATAAATAGAAAATAAATGTAAAATTTTAGATACATTTAGAATTTCATGTTTTATATGAAACATATTTTACAAACTATCTTTAAGTCACTACCGACATCTGACAAAAAACTGGACTTTACACATGATTTTTTACCACGTTTTTTTTAATAAACTGTGCAGTCTCAACATGTACAGGAGATTTTAGAGCAAATTATTTGGAAATCAGTACAATAATTGTTTTGTTTTATTTTTGTTTTATCCGAAATCAATAAAAAAACATTATGCAAAAAATTAGCTGAAAGATGTTACATTTGTCCAGATTTATCCGAAATGCCGGCTCTTGTAGAAAAATTATTAAATATAATATTTTTTATATATTTTAGAATCAAAAAAATACGTAGATATAATGACCAGTCTTTTATAAAATATATAAAACTAAATATATTACTAAGTATTCAACTGTTCATCCAATTTAAGAGCCAATTCTGGATTTCCAGACCAAATTTGTTTTTTATTTCATTTTCGAGAATTCACTGGACAAAAAAAAAGTTTCAGCAAATGAACAAAAGTTTCAGAGAATTGCTCTTTTGCAATTCTGGACAAGTAGTCGAGATAACTGTTAAACCACAGAGAACAGATGTACATCTAGGCTCAAACTTGCACTAAAAAATGCGTTGCACACAATCATGCATCAAATAAATTAGAATGTAAAAGATACGCTTGGCGGCGCCACCGTCGCGGCTGAGAATGACTCAACAATTTCGAAAGAAAGTAAATGTTTACCTCGATAAAATATAAAATTCCCTTCAGTATTAGTCTAACTTTCTAACTAGAAATAATGCAAAAAATGACATTAACAAAAACAGAACATAAAATTCATTCAAAAAATATTTTTTAAGCGAAAATTTAAAAAAATCCTTTTACACATGTTGTCTCCGATTTCGTTTTGTGTACATTTTTTCGCGCGTAAATTTGCAACCCTTTGATGAAGGATGGTCAAACATTGGTCTGATGTCGTTCATACGGAATGTTTTGTGAAGTGATTGGATGGTCCAACGTTCTGCTACTGTAGGCCATCATGAATTTGGAAGTGACGCTATCTAGGCGGATGCTGCACACCCTAGCTCTTTTCAACGTATTTTGGTTTCTAAAAAAAAAAAAATATTTTTGGTATTTTGGTTTGAATTTTTACACACATTTTTTTCAATGCTGTTTCTTCAATGATGTACAACTGTTCTCGGTGATTAAACTCTAAAACAATATCGAAAAAAATACATTTCGATAAAGTGCCGAAAATTTAAACTTGTCATCACTCATGCATAAAACTACTCATCAGTAATGTTATTTTTGGAGATGAAAAGTAGGTCGTTTCATCATACGAAAATTACAAGAAACAGAAGGATATTCAAAAAAAATAATAAACTTATTGGTGTTGCACAATAATTTAAAATGAAAATAATGTTCAAACTAAAAACATTGCTATTCAGAAACATTGTAAATAGCACATGTTAGAATGATTTGAGAAGTCCAATCAATGAACAAAAAGATGTTTACAAAACGCCTAAACTATCCGAACATGCATAGTTTTAAAATGAGCTAGATTTTAGAGAACAATAAAACACTGACACACTGACTTTTCCTTGTCTATTAATAACGTTAGCAAATTAAAGCATTTGAACATTTATTCTGCGCAAAACGAAAGACGAAAACACTTTTTTTTCTAAACTTAAACTTAGCCGGAAGCGTTACAAAAAAAATCTCTACGAGCGATCCTATAATAGTATGGCGTAGCACCAACACGGTTGCGTCAAAGTGTTGGTTAAATTTACGTGAGTTTGATTTTTATGTTTTTTTTTTGCTTCTCGTTCACAACAACCTGTAACGAGTGGGTACACGGATATCTAATTGTTTTTTTTTTATTGTTTAAAGTAGCTACAATGAAAAATAATCATACCTCGGATTTATAATAAGAGCAGCGCAGCTAATGCGAACACGTCGACATTTTTTTTTATTATTATGTTTTTCATTTTCTGGTTATATTTACACAAAAGGTTGGTGGTGAAAAGTGGTGGTGTGCGATATCAAGTTGTGAAAACTCAAAAATAAAACGAAATTTCTCAACACATGCAACGTTACGCTTCGTTTACTTAAAACTTATGTACAACGGTATGAGTGAAATTTTGTACCTTGATTTATTTGTGTGTTTTGTTTTGATAACATTGATTATGCCACAGTGATGTAGAGATAAATTTCTGCCGTAGAAAATAAAGTCAAACTTACAGCCATTTGCTCAGAGGGTACACTCCCTTCTGCCGGATTAATTCGTGTACTAGGCCGTACAAAAAGAACGAACACACCCACACTCACGAATCATCAGACTCTGGTTTAGATAACTCGCAAACACTCCAAGATTAACCCAAAAAAAAAAAACAGGAAAGCAACAACTAGAAGAACAAACAAACAAATTTGTTTGCGTAAGAGAAAAGAGGTACTAGAATGGTAAAGTGTAGTAAAGGAAACACACGCAAAACACGCAAAGTTTTAAAAACGACCAAAAACCGGAAGTTGAAAATTGTGTTAGAAAAGTTACAGTTGATGAGTAAACACAACAAAGAAAGAAAGAAAAACCAAGTCAACAGGAAAAAAAAACAAGTACTGGTAGAAAGTCGACATAAACTCACATGGCTGCAACAAATGGAGTTGGGGTGTTTTCGAAGTATGTCTGTTTTCACTGTTCTGGTGGTGGTAGTAGATTTGATGTAGTAGTAGATTTCATGGATCAAATAGAGGGTGTGGGCGTAAGTTCGTATTTTTTGGCATTTTTGTTTAATTGTGGTTGAAAATGTTTTTTTTTCTTTTGTCAGCCGCTTCTGGACGCGCGTTTGCCCGTTACAGATGTGCGAAAAAGGGTGGAAGATTTACTCAAATAATTCCTAGGGAGTAAACGAGCAAGGTGAAGAGAGAGATGCCGTCAATGGGGTTGCAGATTTATTTCGATTTGCATAAAAAAAGTACATAAATGAAGTTCAAATCCCCGCAATGCGAAATTCGTTATTTTAAAGTATACGTTGAAGTTAACCAAATTTCCCGGGTTTTTTAAAATGTATTTGTATTTGTACTTCGGAGCTTGACATTGTTAGGCTGGTACAAATATTTTTAAAAGTTTTTGTCACCCCCCCCTTCAAAATTGGCCCGAAAAATCAGGGGACAAAAAAAATATTTTTACAATAAACTTCAAAATTTCAATGAAAATTCAAGTGCAACCAGCTGAAATCAAATTAAAATACATTCTTCTGCGTTTAAAATCATTTTTAGCATGTTTGGGTTTATTAAGATTTTTTGAAAATTTTCGATGCCAAATCTTTTTTTTCGATACAATTTTTGTTTTTGTCAGATCTTAGATTTTTTTGAAAACTAATGATTGTAAAACAACTGAACTAGTGTAAAATGCATTTTAAAACACTTTTTTCATTTAAATGTGAAGACTATGGCTTGTTATTTAAATTTTTATATTTTTTTATTTTTTTGCCCCCCCCCCCCTTGACCTCGGCCAGGGCCGAGGGACAAAAACTTTTTTAAATATTTGCATCGGCCTTAACTATGAAGTATACAGGGTGACCACTCAAATTCCATTTTCAAATTCCCGACTTTTTCCCGACTTTTTTCCAGACTTTTCCAGAATGCTCAAATAATAGGCATTTCTTATCTAAAGAATGATTTCAAACAAAAAACTTTCTATAAGAAAAGTCAATATTAACCACCGAAAAAAAAATCTCAATGAATTAAAAAAAATCCAAATATAGGCATTTTTTGAAAATACAGAAACTAAACAACAAATCTCGGGTGAGTTTTCAAAAAGCCGTAAGAGCCACCGTGACCTCTGACACTAATTTAAGTTTTTGTCGAAAATGAGACAACATTTCATTTTTTTAAGTTTGGGGCATGAAGGACGTGTAGATGAACAATCTCGAGCATTTCTGATATTGGTTTTTCGTAAGTAGGTCGAATAACGATGCAAAAAGGACTTTGTTTACCATTTTTTTTTTCAATGAAAATTCAGTTTGATATGATTTTATGCTTTCCCACTTATTTTAAGCGACTGTTTGAAGAGACATTTTTTTTAAAATAATTATGCAAGAACTCAAAATTATTTTTTGCAATTTCATTATTTTCTTTATGTTTTCAAAACGTAAAAATCTTTTCAATTTTGGATTTTATTCGATATTTAAATTTTCCGCAAACTGAAAATCAAGCTTTATCTATGGTAGGTAATTTACCCATACTCACAAAAAAAAGTTCAAGGGCAACATTTGGAAAAAACACATTTTAAATTACTTAATGAATTTAGTTAAACAATTACAAATATTTACCCAAAAAAAACTATTGCCAAACTCAAGTTCGAATCCTGTTTCAAATATTCAATTATGTGACAAAATGGAATAGAATCATAATTCTAAGCTGGCCATTACGCTCTATTTTTATATTAGTTTTTCATCAACTTTACCTCTTGTTTTGTGAACAAAATTTAAAAGCGATCATTTGATTCATAAAAAAATATTTTGAAAATCTGTGTGAAAGACTCCAATATTCATAAAGATTTTAAAGGTCTTAAACAGCTTTTCCATACTCAATATATTGAAATAGTGAAAATAACCTTAAATTTAAAGTAAGTTTCTAAAGCAGAAATGAGTGAATTCAATTTGAAAATTGTACAAAATATTACAAAATTTATTCAAGAGTTAAAAAAGCTCAGAATTCCCGACTTTTCCCGACTTTTTGACATAAAATCATAAATTCCCGACTTTTTCCCGATTTTTGGCGGATTTTGACGAATTCCCGACTTTTTCCTGACTTTCCCGATTTCCCGACTTGAGTGGCCACCCTGAATACAGTATAGATAATTTTGGCTACAACAGCACAATGGTCTAGATCTCACAATTAAGCTAAAATTTAATTTTCCGAAAAATGAAAACAAAAATTGAAAAATTGACATGTTTTCAAAAAATCGTAAACATTACCAAAATTAAAAAAAAATCCAAACAAAATATTTGACTCTTTAACTAGAACATTGACGACGGATTAATTATTTTTCTTATTTTTACATGAGGGTAATTCTCTACCAACTCACACGAAATCGGAAAAAGTTGCCCCGACCCCTCTTCGATTTGCGTGAAACTTTGTCCTAAGGGGTAACTTTTGTCCCTGATCACGAATCCGAGGTCCGTTTTTTGATATCTCGTGACGGAGGGGCGGTACGACCCCTTCCATTTTTGAACATGCGAAAAAAGAGGTGTTTTTCAATAATTTGCAGCCTGAAACGGTGATGAGATAGAAATTTGGCATCAAAGGGACTTTTATGTAAAATTAGACGCCCGATTTGATGACGTACTCAGAATTCCGAAAAAACGTATTTTTCATCGAAAAAAACAATAAAAAAGTTTTAAAAATTCTCCCATTTTCCGTTACTCGACTGTAAAAAATTTTGGAACATGTCATTTTATGGGAAATTTAATGTACTTTTCGAATCTACATTGTCCCAGAAGGGTCATTTTTTCATTTAGAACAAAATTTTTCATTTTAAAATTTCGTGTTTTTTCTAACTTTGCAGGGTTATTTTTTAGAGTGTAACAATGTTCTGCAAAGTTGTAGAGCAGACAATTACAAAAATTTTGATATATAGACATAAGGGGTTTGCTTATAAACATCACAAGTTATCGCGATTTTACGAAAAAAAGTTTTGAAAAAGTTACTTTTTGCGTTTCTCTTTGTTTCGTCGTCCGTGTCTGTCGCGGGTGACCATGAACGGCCATGATCGATGACGACCAACTTTTTTAAAACTTTTTTTCGTAAAATCGTGATAACTTGTGATGTTTATAAGCAAACCCCTTATGTATGTATATCAAAATTTTTGTAATTGTCTGCTCTACAACTTTGTAGAACATTGTTACACTCTAAAAAATAACCCTGCAAAGTTAGAAAAAACACGAAATTTTAAAATGAAAAATTTTGTTCTAAATGAAAAAATGACCCTTCTGGGACAATGTAGATTCGAAAAGTACATTAAATTTCCCATAAAATGACATGTTCCAAAATTTTTTACAGTCGAGTAACGGAAAATGGGAGAATTTTTAAAACTTTTTTAGTGTTTTTTTCGATGAAAAATACGTTTTTTCGGAATTCTGATTACGCCATCAAATCGGGCGTCTAATTTTACATAAAAGTCCCTTTGACACCAAATTTCTATCTCATCACCGTTTCAGGCTGCAAATTATTGAAAAACACCTCTTTTTTCGCATGTGCAAAAATGGAAGGGGTCGTACCGCCCCTCCGTCACGAGATATCAAAAAACGGACCTCGGATTCGTGATCAGGGACAAAAGTTACCCCTTAGGACAAAGTTTCACGCAAATCGAAGAGGGGTCGGGGCAACTGCTGTGTGAGTTGGCGGAGAATTACCCATGAACAATCCAAAAAATCTGAAAATTACTAAATTTTCATATTTTCTATTTCATAGTTGAGATGACAATGTTTCAAGGGAAGAGAAATAGCGTGTTTGAACCAATGTATTAATATTTTCCAAAAATTTTACTTTTTTCATACACTGGCATTAGCTCGGCTAACAGACCGATGTCAAGTGGAAAGGATATATGAGCTTTCAGTTTTCCCATACTGCTGGGCAACACATTCGTGGGTAAAATATTGCATAAAACTTCATGCAATTATTTAAAACAAATACATCCAGATTTTTTAAATTTTATGCATTGTTAGAATTTAAATCTGAAACCCGCATTGAGAAACGCCCGTTTGGCTTGGCATTTCCAAGAATTATGTCAATGTTGTAAAAAATACTTCAATTATTTTAACAATTAGCTTGAAATGTTGCTGTTAGAGGTTTAACAGAAGATTCCTGATAAAATTTCGAATCGAATGGTGCACCAACCATTTGGATTTTTCAGATTTATATATCAAGCAACCAGAAAATCCCAGTTCTACTTGACGTTAAACTTAGAAAAGTGCCTCAACATTTAGGTGGTTATGTTACACATGACCAATAAGACAAAGAACTTTGCAAAAATCTCGTTGAACAAAAAAATCAATTTTGCCCCATTTGCACAAATTAGTTTACTTCTTTGATTACTGCGGAATTATTTTCTTCACGATTAGCATACCGCCATTTTGATGTGGGATGTCACTTTTGCAATGCAAAAAAATAAAAAGCACATTTTTTGCTTATCTTTTGAGCAATTGCATTTTAGGTACTTTTACCCTGACCCTCTCCGATTTCAATGAAACTTTGTAGACATGTTATCCTACGCTTATGTAAGCCATTTTTGTGTATATGGAGCCAGTTTCACTCGATAATGACATTTGAGAAGGGCGTAAGTGTTTTAAATATTTTTGTAATTCGTAATTTAAATATTTCTGTATCTCGAAGCCGTTGCATCGTATCAAAAAGTGGTCAAAGACAAACTTGTAGGAAATTTTACGGGCTTTTATTTACACGCCACTTTCATGAGATTTTTTTTTTTTATTTTCAAGTTTGAAAGTCAAATTTGAAGGTGAGCCCACGGTTTTTTTTTCGTTCATTTTTTTTGTGAAAATAGCCTAAGATGTTACAAAAAGACTCACGAAAAATGCAGGATGGTGAAACTCACCTAAAAAACTACAAAATACAAAAATCATTTACTGTAACAGTTTTTTTAAGTGCTCTAAACTTCAAAGTTTTCAAAAACCGAACACGGGAATCAATTCTCCAGACAATTTTACATTGAGTTCTCAATATTGACCACACTGTTCTAAGTCCAATCCTTGTGAAGTTACAGCGGGCTTGAAAATAACAATGTTGAAAAAATATGATTTTTGACAATTTCTATGTGACAGACTTGATTTTTCAGTCTCGTGAATATTTTTACCGGAAAGCTCGTCCAATTTCTCATCAGATTGTCGCTGACCACTTTTTGAAATAACTCGTTTTTTGATGATTTAAGCGGATTTAATTTTGACGTTTAGAGCAAAAAAAAAAAAACAGTTTCAGTGAATGATTTTTGTATTTCTTTAGGTGGGTTGCTCCATCCTGCATCTTTCGTGAGTATTTTTGTAACATCTTAGGCTATTTTCACAAAAAAAAAAATTGAGCGAAAAAAACCGTGGGCTCACCTTCAAAATTGACTTTTAAACTTTAAAATCAAAAAATTCTCATGAAAGTGACGTGTTTTTTTCTTTCAGTGTATTTTTTCTTGGAAAGCCCGTAAAATTTCCAACAAGTTTGTCTTTGACCAATTTTTGATACGCTTCGAGATATAGAAATATTTAAATTACGAAATACAAAAATATTTAAAACACTTACGCCCTTCTCAAATGTCATTATCGAGTGAATCTGGTTCCATATGCACACAAATGGCTTACCTAAGCGTAGGATTACATGTCTACAAAGTTTCATTAAAATCGGAGAGGGTCCGGTACAACTGATTCCCTACTTGACATGGAATCGCTCTAAGCCGAAACATTCACAGCCCTGAGCAGAACGAAAGCTATGGCTTCGTAGCAACAACGAGAATGAAAAAAACGGAATCGACGTAACACAGGCGTGTGTCGTTCTTTTTGAGACAAGACTCCGCCTCCCGGGTCTCCTAGGTGTGAAGGTATGGCACGTGGAGAGGGCACCGAATGCCTATATTTATACTGAGTATGGATTTGTTTTCAATACTGAAGAAGAAAAAAAAACGACAGTTTTAGTTGTTTCACATTTGCCATCGCGAATACGACTGCAAACTTCAAGCTGTATTCTAAGTTACTTTTTCTGTGGTTTACAATACGTTACAAAACAATAAAGAGTATGTTGTAAAAGCTGTATTTTAGGCAAAATCAAAGAGAATAAAGATAGTAGAAACTAACGCTAACATTTATCGAGAAAGGAAGGCGCTCTGGTTAAAACAAACGAAAAAAGAAACCGAAATTTATTTCAAGCAAGCAAATAAAACTGAAAATTGTTCGAATCGAAGTTACAACCTTTTTTTCTTACATCACTATGGCATAATGCAGTTCAAATTAAGTCTCATTGGAGTCACGCGCACACACATACACACACGAAGTTGGGCATGGGCATGTATTTGTGGAGGTGGTTGAACAAACACGATAAATACAAGAAGGGGAGCGCTTTTATTCGAATGGTTGGGTGTGTTGGGGTGCTTTATGTGTGCGTGATTGATGTTTTCACAATGTATTTGTGGGTGTGTTTGTGTTAGATCTACCATATACAATGAAATTGCTGTAATGCTTACACGCACACACGCACGCACTAAAAACTAAAATGGTTGAAATTGAATGCACGTTTGTTTGAGTGTTTGTGTTACATATGTGTTAATATATAAGGTGCCTATTGAAATTGGACTTGCTTGTCTGGCGCGTCTATATTACAAATCCTACTTGTATATGATTATCTTTTCATAAGTCTTTTGTTTTTGTTTACGTTTACACTTTTTTAAAGAGGAAAATGTGAAAATAAAAAAAATATAGATGTAAAATATTTTAATAAGTATCAATATAATCTAGAGAGAATGTGTGGGTGTGTTTGGGGGAGGGTAGTGTGAATTGTTGAATTGGATGTTGTGTTTTTTTGTTGAGTCGAACTCCTTTCGCGCATGACAGACTCCTTTTTTTTATTTTGTTGTTGCTACTGTTGTAGTATTGGTGTTGGCGCAAGGTGTGAGAGCTCTATCTTCGATAGAAGTGGTTGTTGTACCTACCTGGACCAATGCCCATCTGCGGATGACCTGGGCGGAGCATGTTTCCGCCGATTAGGGCGGCACCGGGCGGACCGATCGCCAACCCTTGTCGCATCATCGGAGGCATCAGTTGCATCTGGGGATTCAACGACATCGGTACCTGCAAGTCAACAAAAAACATTGTTAGAATCAACAAATTGCAGCTTCCTTCTAGCTTTACCCTTTGTTAGTAATTCAAACAGTTTTAAAAAAACGCACACTTTCTAGTCTATGTTAATTTCTAATTTGTTATTAGAGATGCAACTAACACACACACATACAACAATCGATCTAAATCCACAATACACACACATTCACACAAACATACTGAGAGACACACCCCCCAGGGGGGAAAAGAGGGGGACACTAGATAACTGACCATTCCAATCGGTACTCCGGGTCGGGCGGCGGCCGCTGCTGAGACGGCCGCCGCTTGGTTGGCCGCCTGTATCCGTTGGATCATCGCGGCCCGGTTCAGTTCGTCGATCTGCTTTTGGTGGTTGGCGGCGGCAGCCTGGGCGTGGGCTATGACCGCTGCCTGCTGCTTTGGTTTTGGGCGTGTTTGGGGGTTGGGTTTTGTTGAAGGGAGAGACAAATAGTAAGACACAAATACAAGACTGTTTTGTTGATATTGATCTGGGTGTGTTTGTGTTTTTTTAAACATTTTTATTTCTGCTGAAACTTGAGTGATTTTGTGAGTGTTGATGTTTGAAAAAATAAAATAAAACCTTTCGGGAAATAATAACAAAGTGCATGGAACTTAAAAGAGTAACGAAATTAACTGAAATCTGTTTGATTGAATTTTCATATGTTTTTCAAGGATTAACTTCTATTCTCAAATACATTTTACAAAATTGTGTAAATTTAGAAGGTGTGATTTTGGAAGGTTGAATATTACCTTAAATTATCTAATGATCTCTTTTTATACTGGAAAAGTGACAATACACCAGAAAAGTGGTAAAATTCACATTTCCAGAGATTTTCCACATGAACACAATGTGTCATGTGTTCTGACATCAAAAATGTACCCCTTTTTCAGATGTAATATTTCCATGATTTTTGTTATGTGTATCTTATCTTGTGTTCAACATGTTCAATTTCTCTTCCTAAATTATACTTTATGAAATGATCATAAGTGCAGTGCTTCTGGGAACGCGCAGTCCTGTTTTTTCGCGATAATTTTCGTCGTAAATGATCGTAAAAATTTATTCCAACTGGCAGTTTTAGTATCAACTCATCAAACTATCGATTTCATGAAGAGTAAAGCGTCATTTATTTACTATTTTTGAAATTTGCTCGCGTTATCTAAATTGTAATAACAGAAAAAATATACTGATAAGTCCAGCTCATAGCACTACTGCTCGACTGGCACGCGTTCGTTAAAAAAAACTTTTTAAATAATCAATTATCTATCTTTCCGCAGCCGGCTGCCTAAGATTTAAAATTTTCAACCCATAAACAAAATGTTCATGGTCACATCACTGCCACTCGTGAATCCTGACCTCATACCCATCTATTAACCCCCTCAAAACTCATGTGATACTTTGTCGGAGATGCAGTCGATTGGGCGGTCTCTATCACTCAAGTATTGGACTAACATTCCCATCCACTTCCCCGTGACCCTACCACTGGTCGTGGCCGGCGCCGGTATTGATCAGCATGATAGGGGCCTTTGAGAAGTTGCGAAGCGAGGAAAGATAGCTCCCACTTATCTTCCACGGCTCGTGGATGTAACTTCTGGAGGTCCTGGTCAATAACGGAGTAGCAACTGCGGGTGGGCACCTATGCTTATGCTAAATTATACTTTATGAAAAGTTTGATGTCATTGGACAACCCCGGTTCTATTCCATTCCCAGGATTGGTCCTTTACCTAGAATGACCCATTTCCCGGAAAGTTTTTTTTTTTATTTCGTAATGAACTTCATTTCGAAAAGTGATCAGTTTTAAAGTGTGAAATGTTTAGATTTCGCTTTTATTGTGATAACTGCTGACACATTTTGAATTTTCCCTTTAAGGTGGTAGAAGGTGTCCTTCACTCTTAGAGCAATAACTGTCAAATTACTGAATTCAGGGTCCAGAAATAGTAAATTGAAATGAAAAAATAATAACGATATGTAAAATGCTTCTACAAACAACATAAAGAAAACCATTTATTGATTGATACTTTCTGAATCAAGATTTGAATGTTTTTCTAGAACAAACATGGCCAATGATGTACACAGAAAACAAGGAAGTTGTTGTCTTCTTATTCCAAAATTATTGAACATACGGACTCAATCCTGAAATAAATTGATTCTAGGGAATGGGATAGAATCGAAAATTCACATAAATCAAAACTATTTTAGGACTATTTATCATAGCTTTTCTCAACTTTTAAAGACTTAAACTTAACTGGATTCAAGTCTTCAAGGCACAAGAAACATTCCTTTGTGGACCACCAATCAGTGAGGTACTCCTCGATATTAGCTCCTGAAAAGTGCTAAAAGTGCAAAAAATGCCTCACGGCAAGAAAAAGAGGCGGTCCCACGGGCGATCCTCACCAGCAGGATCGGCAGATTTGAAGAAGCTAAAGAATGCCGAAGCGCTACCTGCAAAGCCAGGCAGTTTGAGCAAGGACGCTCAAAATTCGTCTGGAAACCAGTTCGCTACCCTCCCTGTGGACGTGAGCGAGAAGGAAGAAATTGAACGACGGGAAAACTTGCCACCCATTTTTGTGAAAACATCGTCATCGGATTCGGTGCGAAAGTGGCTCACCGGATTTATCAAATCTGGTGCTTTACGAGCTTCCATTCGTTTGTGTGCTGATGGACTCAAAATTCTGCTGCCTAGCAGAAAGGATTACAAATACGTTCGGGATTTCTTGAACAACACAAAGATTGAATACTACAGCCATGACGATCCAGGTGTTGGAGAGTCAGGTTGATCTCCACTGGACCAAACTCAAACGATCATCAATGACCGGGGGTCATTTGTTGAGAGTTTCGGTAGACTGAGCGGAGAGAACTCTCTCCTAGAACACTCTCTCTAGCCGAGGATGAAAACATCGCACTAGGTTCAGCGATCCTACGAAACAGAACTAAACTTAAGTTGGAAAAAGGTCCCCAAAGGGGAAAGGTCACGGGGTGACCGTCGCGCCCGCGGCGCGGCGCTTGTAAATTTTGTACAGTCCTAAGAAATAAACGTTCTTGTTGGAATTCGTGTAGTTTACGATAATTCGCGTGTTTTATTTAATGCGGTGACCACGAAACCGTCACCCGGAAGCCCGGGGAGTCGTTCCCGCGGACTAATTGGACCTCCTCAAACAGTGTGTGTGTGTGCGCAGACGGATCTGCGCCCAATCTACCATCGGTCTATGTTGGGACCTACCAACGGAACCACGGACCACTTATCGAAGGCAACCAGGTCCCCAACACCAGGTAAACGCCCCATGAAACAGGTCCTCCGAGGCCTGTACGACATGGATGTGAGTGTGCTGAAAGAAGAGCTCAAAACTCTTAAGTTGAACGTGATCGAAGTCTTCAAGATGACGAGACACAACAAGGACATCAAGTATCGTGATCAACTGTACCTGGTTCATCTCGAGAAAGGATCGACAACGCCGTCTGAGCTGAAGGCAGTTTGGGCAATTTTCAACATCATTGTGTCTTGGGAACGTTATCGTCTAGTGCACCGTGACGTGACACAGTGTTCGAACTGTTTGCAGTTTTCCTTTTATAGGGTAGAGTAGTCATCAATGAGACACGGGGAACAATGATAAAATGGCTCTCACAAATCGTAGTTTCAACCAATCAGGCTCATATTTGGGGGAAAGGTGTGTCTACTGAATACACGTCTGCCATATAAGTGGCTTTGGTTATGGACGCTCCCTTGAAAAGTAATTCATAAATGTTTGATTCTGGGGTGTAAAAGTAAATCATGGACAAAAAATACTTTTTCGCTTGTAGGCTGCCATTTACACCAAAACTAATATTTCTTCAAATGTTTTTCGACGTTCCATAGGGATTAAGTTGGGCTACAATGTCCTTTCATTAGATTTGGCCAAAATTTAGAATACACCCAGAATCCAGGACTGTCTCATTGTTCCCCACTCATTTCAGCCCATGGGTAACAATGAGACACTTTGATTTTTCTTCAATAAACTTTTCAAAATCGATGGAAATCTTTCAAAACATGAATTAAAAGTGATTTTTGGCATATTTATAGAGTTTAAACTTCATTTAACCAAAAATACAAAGTTATTTGGTATTAATATATGGATTTTACAAAATTTAAATACTTTTTAGTGTAACTTTTGTTATTAAAAGTTTCATGTTGGCAAAATTGCTCTAAAATGTTCAAGGCAAGTCACCTGCAATGGAACAATACAAAAACATGATGTTTTGCTAGAAAAATGTTGATTTTCGTAGAGTGTCTCATTGTTCCCCAGCTGTCTCATTGTTCCTGCCAAGTGCGTCTACAATGAGACAGTTGAATAACTCTGGCTGTAGATGTCGGATCGATCTCATATTTTGGTCAATGATAGAACACATTAAAAGAAAGATAATGCATCTAAAAGCTCATTAAAACATGCTGATGAAAAAATTAGAAAAATCGTTGAAAGTTGAAAACCAAAAG
Source organism: Culex pipiens pallens (assembly GCF_016801865.2). NCBI lineage: Eukaryota > Metazoa > Arthropoda > Insecta > Diptera > Culicidae > Culex > Culex pipiens. The sequence continues at coordinate 91,532,657 of NC_068938.1, read as the reverse complement.
TGTCTCATTGATGACTACCCTACCCTACTACTGTTTTCAAACTATCTAAGTCGTCCTTTGTGCCCTTCCCTCGCATGTACTTTGTTTTCGTCGTATTCATGGCCAATCCAATTCGTCCTACTTGCCTATTCAAGGCGGTGTAAACCCTTGTCACCGTCTCTAGGTCTCTCGCTATAATATCAATGTCGTCCGCATAAGCAAGAAGTTGGACTGTCCTGTTGCATATCGTGCCTCTCGTGTCTATACACGCTCTTCGCACACCTCGCTCAAGTCCGATGTTTAACAGCGCATTGGATAAGCCGTCACCCTTGATGCGATTGGAAGGGATCCGCTAGCTCCCCAGCCACCCGCACGTGACACATCACACGATCCAAGGTAGCCTTGATCAGCCGAGTCAGTTTGTCCGGAAATCCATTCTCGTGCATGATCTGCCATAGCTGTTCGCGGTCGACTGTATCGTACGCTGCCTTGAAATCAATGAAGATGTGATGTGTGGGTACGTTGTTCTCACGGCATTTCTCGAGGATCTGCCGGAGCGAGAAAGTTTGGTCCGTGGTGGCGCGAGCGCCAGTAAACCCCGCTTGATAGTAAACCACCGTGCGTACGGTGTCAGCAGACGGCAGAGGATCTGGGAGAGAATTTTATAGGCCGCGTTGATAAGCGTGATGCCGCGGTAGTTGCCGCAGTCCAGCTTATCGCCCTTTTTGTAGATGGGACACACGACACCATCTATCCATTCTTCTTCCCCCAGATCTTAGAAATCACCAAGTGGATCGCCTTCGCAAACTGCTCTCCTCCATATTTGAAGAGCTCACCGGGTGACCGATCTTTACCGGCGGCCTTGTTTTTCTTTAGCTGTATGATCTCCTTCTTCGGGAACTGTTAGCCAGCAGCGTGAGTTTTGGCTTGCGGCGCATAGCCCTTGCGGGACCGGTTAACCCTCTCATAGAACTTTCGCATCTCGTTCTGCCGGAACAGCTGTTCCATTTCGGCGCGATCTTGTTTGTATCTGACCACGTTCTCAACAGTTGCGGCTATCAGCTTTTTTTTTGTCCGCGTTGTGGGCAGATATTGGGATTAGTTCACCTCGACCGTACTATCTTTTGTGATTCCCTGTTATACTCTTAAGGCTGCAATTTTTGCTCGAATCTTATTGAGAAGAATCAAGAATCTGTTTACAGTCTTTTTTCCAATGCACATATACACTGGTAGAGTGCGCCTGAACGCAGTGCGTTGAAGCGTGGTTGTGCGAAAGGAAGAATTCTCCTCTCGTGTTTTTTGAGTCCGAACACTCATCGTATCTGTTAGCGCATCTTCGGCTAGTTGGCCAGTCAACTATCTTCCGAAGTGCACAGATCTTTTGAAGAATTGTTGTGGCTCGCAGGCTGTTGATGTCCAACTTCTTATGATGAGGACGGACGGGGACTGGAGCGTTCCCTGTTGGCTATTTTTAGATCTCTCCCCTTTGTCATCAGTTTTTTCGGCTCTCTCGTATTGACCCGACTGTCGTCAGTTGGCATTGGAGCTCTTCGCCGAGTAGTCCATTTTTGACTAACTCGAGGTTTCTCCAAAGCGCAGACAGCAGGGAAAGAAAAACCTGTACTGATTTTGCGGGATGACCAAAGCTCCAAATCTGCCACCCGAGGATTGAACCTCTGACCTTCCGCTTGTTAGGCGGATCCCGTAACCACTCGACCACGGGAGGTTGGCTAAGGCTATCAGCTTCACCGCATAACCTGCTTTCGGAATTTGAGAACCACGAGGGTATTTATTTAAATGAGTATCAATATATTAGTTTGTGGTTTTCAAATTCATGAACACAATTCACGATTTCTGGAATTGATTTTTTTTTTTTTGTGCAAGAACTGTCACCTCAAGGGCACAGCTAAGTGCCAGCGACGATTTTGGCATTGTGCAAGCCCACCTGAAGAAATTACCGAGTCGTCGTACTAAGACTCCCACTGATGTGACCGGAAATTCTCGAAGAAGTACTCAACGCAACCCCAGAAACTATCAACTCAAGGGGAGTTGCAAAAACTGTGAAGACTCTCATAAAACAAATCGCTATAAAGCCAACGAAGCAAAAGAAATATTTATGCAAGACTTTCGGTCCTAACCTGGACTAGTTCTTAAAAGGACCTAGTAAATAATAAGCTAAGCCTCGATATTTACTAAACTTACGGCATCCCAGTTATGTCTACGAAAAACTACCCTGATTTTATCACTTTATGTTAATAGTGGTCCAGTAAAAAATATAACTTTTATACAGAGACCAACATATCTTTTCAAACGATTTTAGTCTTTGACTCAGATACTTAACAATGATTAAAGTATCGAAAAATGCTACGAGGAAGTACCCCAAATCAATTTACTGTTGATTCACATTTCCGAAATATGCGCTACCTCTACGGCACAATCGCGGATATTTGCCATTGTTTTCATATTGCAGTTCGCACACTTGACACACTGGAAGCTGCTGTTTTTGATGAAAAGGGCATTTTTTTTATTCAGTGATTTAATATATTTGCTAACTTTTTAGTAAAATCAACAGTTTCAAACCCCGCTTACCTTCGTTACCGACTGAAACGGTCAATTTATCTCATCCCGTTCCCCCTTTTTTCAATAAAATGGTAGGTACTGAAGCAGATAGTATTAAAAAACCGTAAGCATTAGAAAAGGTCAAAAAACAAACTGTGATTACGCCCCACCACACCCATGCACGAGATATTTTATTTTTGTAGTATGTGTAGTAGTGGTTGTCGAGAGAATGACTTAAAATTACATTATAAAACAGGCCAACGGGAAACTACTACTTAATTTTTCTTTTTTTGTCAAACAATTCCGACCTAAAACGACGAATGTTCGCCGTTTGCACCAACTTGGCAAGACAATCAAACAGATTACGATGAAGAATTGTGTGTAACAACAAGTGAAAACAGATAAAACAAAAACAGAAAATAATCAAATTAAGATTCTAACCAAATGATAGTGATGCTACTGATAAAAGGTATGAAAATGAATTCGCAAGTGTATAAATAACTGTACGTACGTTAACTGGTGTGTTTGTGTTGGTGAAATGAAGTTGCGGTTCGGGACTTACCTCGTGGGGCGACATTAGCCGGCTGTCCTTGCCCGGTCCGCTCGTGACTATCGTGTTCGTCCCGCTGACGGCGGCTGCCGACGAGAACGCCTTGAAGGCGGCCGCCTGCTGCGCTTGGTGTTGCGCCGCGGCCGCCTGCATCTGCTGGACGTGCTGCTGCTGGACGGCCGCGTTGGCTGCCGCCACGGCTGCGGCCGCGTGCTGTTGCTGCTTTTCCTGGTGCTTCTGCTGGAGCAGCTGCTGCGTCGCCAGGCTGATCTTCTTCTGGTACTGCGGTTTGCGCGCCCGGATCTCCTCCAGGCTGAGGTCCTCCGGCGGGTGCACGATCTTGGACGTCGTACCGGTCACCGGTATCACAGAGGAGGCGGCGGATTTGGCGGCATCCCCGCCGACCGCGTTGGCGTTGGCCGCATTCGCCGAGTTTGTCGTCGGTGGCGCGCTGATCGTCGCACTGCTGCGGGAATTGAGAGGGCATCGGTAAATGCAAGATTGTCAAACACGGGCCCCAGAAAACTAACCTGTACGCGGGGAAGGTCGCCTTGTTGATTGCGGGGTTTGCGGAGATGGTCGTGGCGGACGCCGCCGCCGGGAACAGTGGCCTCGGGTGGCCACCCATCATCTGCTGCATCATGCCGGGCATCCCGGGCGGGACCATGTACGGCATGTGGCCCATCTGGGCCGCCATCATCGGGTTCATTCCGTAGGGCAGGTGCGGCGTCATCATGTTCGGGGGCATCACCAGGCCTTGTGAAACGGGAGCTACAAGAAATTGAATAAGAACCGTGTTAGTTTACAGACAGACGATTGACCGACTTACAGCGCGATGTAAATATCGATTATTCAAACACCGAAATAACAAACTTCCCACCCCACATGCAAAAACAAAACACAACAGAACCCACTCACCTTCCGCCTTCGGCTTCTTCCCCACCGGTTCATCGTCGTCCGAGTCGGACCTATTTCCCCCCGCTCCAGATCCTCCGCCTCCCCCACCTCCACCTCCACCCCCGCCGTTTCCGTTCTTTTGCCGCTCGTGCTCGCGGATGTCGTCCGGCGGGATGCCCTCCATGCCATAAATTTCGATCTCGATGTTGGACCGATTGGGCAGCGAGTTGGGCACCTTGTCGATCGACTCCTTGTGCACCTGCATGCAGTGGATCGACAGCCCCGGCCCCGTGTACAGCTTCTTGTGGCAGATGTGACACTTGAAGTGTTTGGCCTTCTGGTGCTGCACCAGGATCTTCTCGTCGTCGAACTCGCGGTTGCAGTACCTGGAAGAAGACAAGAAAGAAGAACCAGAATGGAAAAGTGTTAGAAGCAGTGGTTCTCAAGCATTTGAATATTTTTTAATTTATTGATCTTTTAAGAAAAGTGTATGTTAAGGTTTTTTTAAAATTTGTAATTCAGTAACACATATTCTATAAGATTTATCACAGTAAAAGAAAGTTTATGGGAAATCTGAAAGTACGGTTTTTAATGCATGTCAGTTATATTGTTGATTAAGATCTAAGCAAAATGTTCGTTAGGTTCTTTTTGGTCAAACCTTGTTATCTTAGTTTCAAATGAATGCTTAGGGCGTCCCCTTTCCGAAACCGACGGTTGTTTTTTCTGTGGCAACCGGAAACTTGCAACGACCGGAGAAAGTCAATTTTGAGACCCCAACGTTAACGACCTGTATCCGGTATTTTTTTTTCGTTCGACGTGTGAAACTTTTTTGGTGCCTTCGGTAAGCCCAAAGAAGCCATTTTGCATCATTAGTTTGTCCATATAATTTTCCATACAAATTTGGCAGCTGTCCATACAAAAATGATGTATGAAAATTCAAAAATCTGTATATTTTGTAAGAATTTTTTGATCGATTTGATGACCTCGGCAATGTTGTAGGTATGCATACGGACTACACTGGAAAAAAATAAACACGGTAAAAAAAATTATGATTTTTTTATTTTATTTTTTGTCACTAAAACTTGATTTGCAAAAAAAAACACTATTTTTATTTTTATTTTTTTATTTTCTGATATGTTTTAAATTACATCAAATGCCAACTTTTAAGAAATTTCCAGGTTGTGCAAAATATGTTTAACCGAGTTATGATTTTTTTAATCAATACTGATTTAAAAAAAAATCGAAATACTGGTCGCAAATTTTTCAACTTCATTTTTCGATGTAATATCAAATTTGCAATCAAAAAGTACTTTTAGGAAATATTGATTAAGTGCACTTATTTTTTAAGTCTCACCCAAACAAACCACCCGATTTACAATGTTAAAATATGAAACATTCGTGAAATTGACCGATCTTTTCGAAAAAAAATATTTTCAATTTTTTTAAACCAAGACTAACATTTTAAAAGGGCATAGCCTCTAAAACATATAAAACATAAAAAAATAAAGGTAGTGTTTTTTGCATATCAAGTTTTAGTGACAAAAAGTTAAATAAAAAATCACCATTTTTTTTACTGTGTATAATTTTTTTCAGTGTAGTCCGTATCTATACCTTAAACTTTGCCGAAAACACCAAATCGATAAAAAAATTCCTTCAAAAGATACAGTTTTTTTAATTTTCATGCATCATTTTTGTATGGCCATCTGCCAAATTTGTATGGAAAATTATATGGACAAACTAATGATGCAAAATGGCTTCTTTGGGCATACCGAAGGCACCAAAAAAGTTTCAGCCGGATTAAAAAATACAAAAATTAAAATTAAAGAAAAAATACCGATTTCGTAGAGAATTGGTCCAATGACTTCGTAATATTTTTTGTGCTTTTTCCGATATTCTGAACATGGGCACTTCTACTTAAAGTTTTGTAATGTGAAATTGACCGACTCCAATGTTTTTATGTTTATGAATTTACCAAAAATTTCAAACATAAACAGTTCTTTAAGTATGTTCAAATTGCTGGGCCTTGTGTCGTTTTTTCCTTTTAGTGTTGGCTATCACAATAGCATGAAGAACACATTTATAAGCAAACTGTATTCCTAAGATGTTAAAAGCCCAAAACCAGAACAACAAAACACCGATCTGTGATCCTGAAAGTGCTGGAAGGTTCCAATGGGCAGAAATGTGCATCGCAAGAGAAGAAAAACAAAGAGTTGGATCTTTGCGACAAATCGGACTCCTTTAGTGAGTGAAGTGAATTGTTTTGATGCAATTTTGTTAAGCTTAATCTCACTTATCTGTATGAAAACTATGTCCGGACCCATTATATTGGGATTGGGTCATACAAAAATGCTGAAATTTGTATGACCCAATCTCCATATCATCCAAATCGGTTAATTTTTTGCCGAGATACAGCCGGATTATGTTGCATTTCCAACTTTTTGGACCTTGGTGCTTCGCGTAAGTTTTGACCCCGTTGGTGCTACAAGTGTTAATCCACCTTAAGGTGGTTGATGTTTTCCCCACATTATTAGTTTTTTTTTGGTAAAATAAAAATGTCCAACCTACATATCTAGATTTTTTATCAAGTCCTATAAACAAAAGGAAACATTTAGTGTATCCCGCTTACTCCAATAGACATTGATATAAGGTGTGAGAGGAATACACTCAATGTTTACATTTGTTTAAAAGACTAATCAAACCAAGTCTAGAAATGGTCTCAAAATAAAACTTCATGTACTCATAATTCGATAGGGTTGTCAGATCTTCGATGTTTTAGGCTTATTTGAAAGGTCTTTCTAATATCTAACTAATGACGTGTCACATGATAGACTCGGACAACTTTTTTTTATCAAAATATTTGAGATCCGGCCTCAAAAAAGTGTATAAATAACACTTAAGTGCTCAAAACTTTTGATGGGATTGTCAGATCTTTAATCTTTTGAACGCGTTGGAAAGGTCTTTCAAATAAATTTCTAACAATATATAACATGACGGGTTTTCTTACAAAAAAAACCACCCTTTTTTCAAATCTTCCAAACTTTAAGCCAAATCGTTTTTCTAGCATAACTTTTGAAGTACTTTTCTTAACTTAAAAATATTTCAGCTAGGGTCCTGTGGGACCCCAAGACGAATCGAATGAGATCCAAACGGTCCGAATCGGTTCAGCCAGTCTGGAGATAATCGGGTGCACATTTTTCGGTGCACGGACTTACAGACATACACACGCACAGCCATTTGTTCAGGTGAAGGTGTGTCTACCAGGTCGAATTAAGAAGTTCATTTTTCGAGTGATTTTATAGCCTTTCCTCAGTAAGGTGAGGAAGGCAAAAATGCTCCGCTCCGATAAATGCTTCTATTTGGTTAATTCTTCAACAATTTAGGTAAATATAATAACAAAATTGTTAAAGAATACAATAAAAGGTTCTATATTTTGTAACTTAATGAAAAAAAAAAAGCTTATAATTTGATTGGCAAATGCAAAACGCTTGAGAATCACTGGGCCCTAAAAGTTTGATTGATTTTGCCGCAATGTTGTTGTTTGAGCCGAACCGGATTATGTAACTATCTCCCCCCGCGGGATCAAAACAACCCAAGAAAAAAGAGACAACCAACAAAAAAAAACACGGGTTCTCCCGAGAACCTACCAGCACCAGGGCTTGGACGCCTTCTTCTTCTTGCGACCCATCCTCGAGTTTCGGGGGGTTTGCGCTTCTTCTTCTACTTGCTGCTGCTGTTTCTCCGACTACGGGCAGTCTTTTTTCTTTCTTCTACGGCCAAATTTAATGAGGCACCTGGGCGAGTCCCAGAAGAAATTCACTTTTCCTCCACGGAAAACACGACTTTCGGCACAAAAACTAGCAACTTTTGCAAATCGCGACGTCGACTGTCGAATGCGAACACTTTCGTCCTGAACTGATGCACTTTTTGTGGGTAATTTAGCGAAAAACGGACCCGCGAACAAATTTCACACGATGAAGGTTGGAGTGAAGAAAAATGGCTGAGGGTGCGCTGCCAAGTGGTGTTGCTCGTTGCAGCGAACCGGGTTTGACGTTGTCAAATGCGCGAGCTGTCAAACACGGAATACGGGGGGTGATGATGGAAGGTGATTTTGATTGTTGCCGCTAGGTGGCCGGTTGGGTTATCAAAAGGGCTGAGCAAGTTGCATAACTTACGGCGTTTTAGAATATAAATAAAGAAAACTTTCACGATGGGGTAAGACGGCCACGCTCTTGTTTTACCACAAAACTTGATAAAGTTTCCTAAATATCTAACAATGTTGTCACTTATGCTAATAAGCCAGTTTGAGCAACAGGGCCCTAAAGCTCTTTGTAAATTTTTATGTACAACGGTAGAAAACATGATTAAAGCCTAATCACAGACAAACAGACGTGAAACTCTTTTCTATTCCATCGCCAACGAAAACGGTCAATTCAAATTCAAACAAGCAAAAAACATGGATGCCATAGTACCGCAACGAGACACGATCAAGAATGATGTCGCCACCGTACACTTTGACGTTTCTTGAATTGATTGGTTGTGTGTGTGAGCGCGGGATATTTCTGTTTATAGAGCTATCTAAGCCCGATCTCACACACACCAGCACACCATTTGTTTTGCTGGCTGGTACAAATTTTAACCTCACTTTCTTTGTGTACGTACACGCAATACATGCGCACGTAGATAACTCTATGCCGCTTGATTGCTGTTGCAGCAGAACAAAAAGCACGAGGTTTTGTGAAAATCAAAGGAAAAATTGCATAAGAACATCGTTTTGATCAAATTTGATTCAAATTTGCTATGAAATGATACAGGAGTTTTTGATAAACTAAAAGAACTGTTATTTTGGGAGATTTTTGAATCCACGTTGTTGTTTTTTGCATCATCAACTGCGAAAGCAAAATATTCCTATTGAGATTCTCGTTAATTTCGCCACTCCGTTTAAAATAAACACAAAAGTTTTCTTTCCTAGCTCCTCCTTGTTCACTTTAGCCAAGGCCTTTTGACCTGCCTTTGTCACCCTGTACAAATGATGGTTCATGTCTGTTCCGGACCACGAAGTGGAATCTGCTGCGGAACGCCGTACGAAAGAGGATACCACAATGCAATGTTTCTGGTGCAGCAACTGTTTAATTTGCATTCTTTGACGCCATCGCGTGGAACTTTGGCAGCATTTTTCCCGATAATTTGTCTGATTCAAAAAAAACTTACCCTCGAACATAACAATGTTTCATTACATAAACAACATATCCCACATTGACTGGGCAGCCCGCCGGTGGTTCGCTGGCGGACCGCCAAACCGCTCTGGCGATCCACCAGCGTTTGATTTGGCGGACCACGGGCGACCCGCTGGCGGATAAAATTTGCAACAATTTGGCGCACGATCAGTTTTTTTTATCGTGACGTTGGTCCGCCAGCGACTCGCCCCGGGGTCGCCCAGGTTTGCCTTGAAATGTTTCACCCGCCGTTCATCCGCCCCACATACGCCGTTTTGTATGGTTCAACCGCCCCTATAGGATGGTCCGCCAGCGGGTCGCCCTCGATACACCTCCCATAGAAAGTTCATCCGCCCAAAAAGCCCCAACCGCCTTGGCTCGCCCTTGATGCGCCTCTCATATACGGTTCCGCCGCCCCTGTAGGTTGGTTCGCCAGCGGGTCGCCCTTGATACGCCCCCCATATAAAGTTCATCCGCCCAAAAAGCCCCAACCGCCTTGGCTCGCCCTTGATGCGCCTTTCATATACGGTTCAGCCGCCCCTGTAGGTTGGTTCGCCAGCGGATCGCCCCCGATCCGCCCCCTATATAAAGTTCATCCGCCCAAAACGCCCCAACCGCCTTGGCTCGCCCTTGATGCGCCTTTCATATACGGTTCAGCCGCCCCTGTAGGTTGGTTCGCCAGCGGATCGCCCCCGATCCGCCCCCTATATAAAGTTCATCCGCCCAAAACGCCCCAACCGCCTTGGCTCGCCCTTGATGCGCCTTTCATATACGGTTCAGCCGCCCCTGTAGGTTGGTTCGCCAGCGGGTCGCCCTTGATACGCCCCCCATATAAAGTTCATCCGCCCAAAAAGCCCCAACCGCCTTGGCCCGCCCTCGATTCGCCTTTCATACATATTTCATCCGCCCAAGCAGAATACCCGTTCAGGTTCCTTCAGGATTCTGATAGTGTTTTTTCAAGTTCGTCTGAATCTGAAAAAAAAACACAAAGTGCCTTATATAGAAATGCAGATCTTTGTAGATTCATGTGTGCTGAAATTTAGAAATAAAACAAAAATATGAAAAAAAAAACATAATTTTCAACATAATTTTGTTCTCAATAAATCTTACGTGCGTTGTTAGTTCACTGAGGTGAAATGATGAAAAAAATAAAGAAACAAAATAATATATTGATAAGCAAACTTGTTGCGAAGATTTTCCATTTCCTGCAAATAAAAACAATTCTTTAACTAATTCTTAAAAACTAAATTATTTAAAATGTTCATGTATTATTGGTAATTACATATAAACAGGCAACGCATTGAATGTTAACAATTCATACTCTAATCTAATCAAACACAAGCGCAGCTAATCCGAAGAAAGTATCCTAGTAGATTACACCCCATGTTCTTACTTTGTTGACAGGTAGAGCAGTGGGCAAGAGTAAGGCATTTTCTGTGACGGGTACTTTTTTTTCTGGCAGTTGATTGGGTTTGACGCAAGCAGATGAACTGAGCTCACTGTGTGTTTACTCTCGCTAAAGAACAGTCGAAATAAAACTTATTTTCCGTCCTATCTACAACAATCCTGGTTTTTTTCACTGTTCTGGCTGTGGTGGCCAAGAGGTTATGGGCCCAGGCGACAGGAAGTTGTAGAAGAAGGAGGATTTAGTGTGGAGCTTGGTGACGAAGGAAATTGCTGGAAGTTTACGAAGGAAGTTGCCGGAAGGATGGAAGGTGCGAAATTCGGGTTCACGAGGTTGAGTTACGACAATTATGAAACCTGGAAGCGGCGCGCGAGACAGTTTTTGACGCGGGAGGGACTCTGGAGCTATGTTGTCGGCGATGCGAAGGCAGAGGTGAAGAAATCTCCCGAGTGGGCGGCCAAAGACGATCTGGCACTGCAAACCATCGGCTACCTGGTGGATGATGCGCTGCAGAGGGAGATTGAGGAAGCTGCTACGGCGAAGGAAGCTTGGGAAATGCTGCGGAAATACTTTGTGAAGGATTCTTCGGTCGGGAAGGTGGCGCTGATCAAACGGCTTTCGAAGATGGAGCTAGCTGAAGGAGGTGACGTTCGGGAGTTTTTGCTGAACATGGAGGAGCTTTTCGAGAAAATGGGTAACGTTGGCATTCGAATGGACGAGGATCTCAAGGCTTGTTTTGTCTTGGCAAATTTGCCCGATTCGTTCGACAGCACCGTGTCGTCGATTCATGGTCGGATGGAAGTTCTTTCGATGATGTTTGTAAAGACGAAGCTTATGGAGGAGTACGACCGCCGGAAGAACAAAATCGAGACGGAGTCGGAGAAGGCCATGGTAGTTCGAAGTGCTGCGAAGGACAAGCGGTACACTGGACCGAGCCGGCTGTGTTACGCGTGTAGCAGTCCCGACCACCTGATGCGAGATTGTGACTTGCTGAAGAAAGTACGAGCTGAAGACGAACGATCGAAGTCTGGCGGGAAGCAGAACAGAGCATTGTCTGCTACTGTGGAGGAGGAGAGTGGATCTTTTTCAGGAGAGATATGCTTGGCGGCGATACAGGAGGAGACAACGGAGGATTGGTATCTGGATTCAGGAGCTTCTGTGCATATGACTGGTCGTGGAGATCTTTTGGATCAAGCTAAACTAACACCGATTACATGCGTAAAGTTTGCGGACGGCCAAGTGTTGCAGTCAGCTGGCAAAGGAGAGGTCAATCTACGCACACGGAATGGCAATGGCTACGCAAGAGGAGTTAAGCTGGTGGATGTGAAGTATGTTCCCGGACTTACGGTGAATCTAGTGTCAGTGTCCGCGATTGTAGCTAAAGGATTTGAAGTTGTTTTCCGAAAGAACGATTGTTGCGTAGTGAAAGATGGTAAAGTGATGTTAGTAGCAGAGAAGGTGGGGAAATTGTACAAGCTCAATTGAGTAAAGCCTTAGAGGTTAGGTTGCTGTACTCTTGTGGAGGAGTGTTGACAGGTAGAGCAGTGGGCAAGAGTAAGGCATTTTCTGTGACGGGTACTTTTTTTTCTGGCAGTTGATTGGGTTTGACGCAAGCAGATGAACTGAGCTCACTGTGTGTTTACTCTCGCTAAAGAACAGTCGAAATAAAACTTATTTTCCGTCCTATCTACAACAATCCTGGTTTTTTCACTGTTCCGGCTGTGGTGGCCAAGATACTTGTCATTCAATTTGATCATATATTGTATGGAGAAATGGTAGATATGAATATTAAAAATAAATCTTACAGTGGAAAGATAAATACAAAAAAGCAGTAATTTTAAAGATGATTCCGGGAAGCTGCAAAACAAACAACTATAATTAAAAAGACAAATGCTCCAGATGGTCCCATTGCTGAAAGAAAAGGAATAGGATAAGGAAAGATATAAACATTTAAATAAATCATCTAGTGAATAGATAAATGTAGGCATTAAAATTGAAGAAGATTTCCGGAAGCTGGAAGAAAGATAATTATATTTTAAAGTAAAATTCTTCAGATGGTTCCATTGCTATTTCAGTAACTGTCGTTAGTTCATGAAATTTGATAATATATGGTATGGAGGAATGGTAGAAAAAAGGACAAGGAATAGGAATGATATAAACATTCAAATAAATCAAATGAAGAATAGATAAATACATATAAGCAGTTCATTTATAAATGATCCAGGAAGCTGTAAAAAAAATTAAACACAATTTTAAATGATATTGTTGCCGCTGAACTGATAATTGAAAATAATTGAAATTACTTCTTACCCACGTCCTGCATCATGCACACCTAAAAAACGTCAAGCAAAAGAAAGACAAAAATCGCTGCTGCACCACTAATTGCCTCCACTGCTGGCACTGAACCCGCAACTTTTGGAGTGTTAACATTCACACAAAAAAACACATTAACATTAATTGAGTAAACATTGGCACAAAATCCGCTTTGTAAATGCCACCTCGATACCCTTCAAGAGGTTTCCCTGGGAAAGATATACTTTTTACCAAAATGTACACCAAATTTCCATACAAACATACAAAAAAGAACAAATCAAATCATAACAACAATGAAACATATCAAATTCTAAGTATTCCAAATGATTGCACATCTGCCAACAATATTTATAAGGGGTGTCACATAAATTACACCAACAATAACGATTCTTGCAAAACAACCTTCAATCACTATTTCAAACGCACTTTCAACTGTTTGTTTACATAAGTAAACAATCTAAACAACACAACACTTCTCCCAACACAAACTTAACCACGAAAATCAGCAGCCGCCGATTAAATAACAACACCCACCGAAGCTCGTTGAAAACTGACTGAAATGTCAAATTCGAGATAAATTCCTTCAGATGCAAACCGCCACGGCAATCAGCCTTTGGCTCGCCGCGGAGATTGAGGGGCGAACGATATTGAAACATTTCAGCGATCAGTTTGAACCGCCCAGGCGATGCGCCCATGGCACGCCAAGGCGGATGGAGGGCGGACGAAATTGAAAAATTTCAAATGTCAAATTTCAACCGCCCAGGCGGCTCGCCCTCGGCCCGCCAGGGCGGTTCTAGGGCGGACCACACGATCAGTAACGGCCGCCGATGCGTAACGTCCGCACTGAGTAAATGTGGGTACAAACGTCATTTTTCTTTTGTACACGCTTAATCGGATAAGGGGAAGAGGGTACACTCTTATAGTGGTTTATTGAAACGATGAGGTTTCCGCAACAGGACTGCAGATCGCGCTAGTGTGCAGCCCAATTTTGAATTTTCTTGTGGGGACGATGGATTTTTTGAAAAAATCAACTAAGATTCACGTCTGTTTGTCTGTGGCCTAATTTTGATCACTTTTTTTTTCATTTAAACGCAAAACAAAACAAAATGACAAGTTTTAAGTACTTTTAAGTGTTTATTTCCCAATTTACTGCATTTTTGCAGCATGTTGCATAAAATTTCAAGGATGAACAAAATTACAAAAAAAAAAAAATGTTCATACTTGAAATTCAAATGGTACAGCAAAAAATTACGTTTTTGGCCAAAAATTACCTCTCGAAAAACACTGTTGAGAAATAAATAAATAAACTGTTGGATGACTTGTTTTTATCATATCGTTGTATTTGAGCATCATTTTAGTTTTATTTGACCCAATGTCACCCCCTCTAAGGGGCAAGAGTAAGTCAATTTTCATACTATTGGCATTTAAGCACAGACAACAGACGTAGCAGCTAGAATAAAATAATTTGAAAATCGTGTGTAAAAACATGGCGGATGACAGGGCCGTAGCCAGGATTTTTGTTCGGGGGGGGCTTGGGTGCAAAAATTCAAGGAGTATAAAAATCAGCAAATCATTTATACCATCACTTGGTTTGTGGTATAATTATTGAGATGAATTGTAAAATTTTAATGTAATGTTTGCAAAAAAGTTTTTTAAGATTTTCATATTAAGCTATCAATGTATCTATTGAAGAAACTCGTTCGTCATTTTTTTCTTTATTTTAACAGCTAGTTTGTATTAAAGGAGTAGAGAAAGTGTTTTTTTAACATTTTCTTGAATTGTTTAATTGTAATCCAATTTCGTGATAAACGTCGCTAAATTTAAAATATACTTAACTTGAATCAAATTTTTGAAAGCATAAATTTTTTTTAAAAGAAATATCGATTTATCTAACCATAAGTATTATGTTTTCTGTATTTTATACTGAGAGAAATTTTAAACCGTCTGGATTTACATTTTCAGCTGTGTGATAATTGTGATGGTTTATCTAACATTTTTCTTTTTTTCTAGCACAACATAAAACTCATAACTGAAATATTTGTTTTTCTTAAAATTTTATAAACAAACTTAAACAATGTTTTATTTTAATTGTTCTAAGCTATTGAAGCCATTTCATATTTTGTGAAGCTCCTGGTGCTCTCAAAAATAAATAATTTTAATGAAATACAAAAAAATATAATCGTTGAAATTTCAGCTTCTGAAGTGTCTCCATGGCAACAAAAAAAATTACGTCGAATCTCTAGTTTATCATCAACTGAGTTTACATGTGATTCATTTTTTCCGTGTCGAGTAAATTCACATTTTTTTTCTGTGTAGGCCTATAATAAATATATATTTGAAGAAAAAAAATCAGTGACAGTGTTTAATTTTAATGTGTTAAAAAATTTAGATAAAATGTAAAATGTATTAAATTATTTTTTAACGCCAAAATATTCACTGGAAGAGTTGTTAAAAATGCATATGTAACCATTTTTAAATGCATATGTAACCGTTAAAATTTTCCTCGATTGCATCAAACATTAAAACGAATCATGTTTAACTTTAATATTCCGACTAAACGCCATTTTCAAATTCATTACTCATTGTATTCTGAAAATTGGTCCAGAATTTGAGCAAAACTAAAATTTTAAAACATGACAAAAAAATTTAATCAGATCTCAATTCTAAAGATAATTTTTTAATAAAATTTTAATCTATATACATGTTTGATAATTTAGGATTGTAACCATTTATTAAAATCGATGTTTGTTCAAGCAATATCTTGACTCTAGGAACAAAATCCTTCACATTTTATGGTTTAGAAATTTTATATTTAAGAAACCTTGATAAATTAAAAATAAAGAAAACTTTATGTAAGAATTCATAAATTGATTAGTTTTATCCTGTAAATCTAATCTTAGTCTGCACTTGAATTCAAACATACCAATATTCGAAGCATCAAAAAATAAGATTATTAAAACATAATTTATTGAAATGATTGAAAATTATTTTTTGAATATCTTTATTTAAAAATGATAAAAAATGTTTTTTTTATAATTTAAGGATTTTTTTAGTTGTAATTATTTTATATTTTTTATGTATTTGATTTTTTTCATTTTTGGAATTTCTGATTTTTTTGAAATTATCATGTGTAATTATTATCTTAAATTTTTGTTTTAAAAGTAAAGAATACTTTATGTAAGAATTCTTAAATCAATTACATTTTTCCTGTAAATCAAATCTTAGTCTGAATTTTGCTACAAGAACTATATTTTACTTTCAAACGAAATATTTAAAAAATGTGCTGTAGTACGGAGACTCTTAAAACTCCATACAAAAAAATCTCAAGGAACGGTCAAGAAAAGGTTTACGAAAAGACTTCTCTTAAGCGGTACGCAGCTGAAAAGGAACAGAAACAAAAAGCGTCGTTTGATATTTCTTCGGGAGCAATATGTGTTGATGAGATTTTGATTTGTTTATTTGGATGCGACTGAAAATAACGTTTGAAAATAATGTATTCGCTTAAATAATATTGAAGAATTGCCTCATGAAGCTGACTATCAAAACGCTGAATCTTAAAATGCTGAAATAAGGGAAAAGCCATTACAAAAATCACTTAATTTTCTGGTAAATATAAATTAATTTTGAAATACTAGAATTCAAACATTAAAATATTTAAAGCATCCAAAAATTAAGATTGAAAAAACATAATTTATTGGATTTTGAATAACTTAATTTTAAAATGATATTTTTTTTAGTTTAGGATTTCTTAAGTATCAATTATTTTATTAATTTTTCAGTTTTAGATTTTTTAATTTTTGGAATTTCAGATTTTTTGATATTATTCTGTTGAATTGTTATCTTAAATTTTTTATGTTTTTATTATTTTTATTTTTGATTTCTGGCATTTCTTTGTCTTATACCAAAAAAATTTAAATCAAAAATTATGAAAATTTAGAAATTTGAAAGTGTAAAATTTTTAAACTTCAATTAGCCGTTGCGAATATTATTCTGAAGTTTATGTCACTAAACTCTGACCAAAGTTGAGAGGGTTACAAATCAAAACTACAAGCTATGGTTTTATTATTTTAAAAGTGTTCAAAACACACTTTAAATCAGTACAGTTGTTTTGCATCATTAGTTTTCAAAATATCTAGCTGATGGCGAAATCCTTTTTTCGTGAGAAAAAACTTTCCGCGGTTCCGCGACATGTTACAAAAATTCTAAATATTTTTAAACGAGCCCAAACATGTCGTATATGATTATCAAAGCAGGAAAAACATTTCAAATTTGTTTTCCGGACCGACCTGGTCGCTGGTCCTAAAAAGACTTAATCGAAATAAGTTATTTCCATTAAAATTGTGAAGCTATTTTTTTTAAATATTGTATTTGCTCTCTGTTTTTTGGTCCATTTTGGAAAGGTGGCAACATAAACTTTGGAAAATATTTACAATTGATATTCAGAAATAAGAAATTATAAAAAAATAATAAAGAAATTTTAAAATTTTCAAAATGCAAATTCTAATCTGTAAAATCCAAAAAATAGAAATTAAATAGTTTAAAAATGAATTATTGATCAGAAATTATATAATTTGAAAGTGATGTTTAATTATTTTAATTTCAGAGTTAAAGAAACCAAGCTTAAATTTTTTAAAGTTTTGAAAATTTTTATCATTTTATTTCTTCCATTAAAAATCGCAAGCTCATGCACAAAGTGAAAATTAGTTGATAATAAGTATTCACTTATTTGATCTTCCGATTTTTGATATATTAAATAAAAATTGGAGATTGGCCAAGGTGGAAAAAAATGAGACAAAAAGAAAGCATTTTGGACGAGTGGTTTCGGAAAAAAGGTTTACGAAAAAGTAATAAAAAAATACACACAGATATTTCACAAGCATTTTTCTCTAAGGTCTTAGATATGTAACTAATCATATTCTTAAAACCAAAACGATAAAATTAGAATTGTATTTCTGATAATAGTCAAAATTCACTCAAATGTTTTTCATATTAAATGCTTTCGTTTTTGAAAACAAAATCTAAATATTTTTTAGAAATTATGATAAATTTTGAAAAATGTAGAGAGAAAAAACATGTATTAACAGTTTAAAGGTTTTAATGCAAATAAAGGAGGGCTATTAATTTTACAATCCAAATTCGACTAGCCGAAGCCTCGATTATCCAAAGTTTCGATTATCCGAAGTTCGAAGGACTTCGGATAACCGAATCAGGAACAAATGAAATCGGCATGTTTTATTTGCTTGTTTTTATCAAATTCGGCATCTGTTTTTTTAATGGTCCAATACACCAAGTTTTTGCTTTTTGGGTGTTTTTTAATACCCCTGACGGTTTCAAAAGCACCCAAAAAGCAAAAACTGGAAATTTGGTTTATTAGACCTTTAAAAAAACACCAGAAATATTTCTTGACCTCCATTTTGACCGCCACATTGAATCCAAAAATTCTAAATTATTTTATGGTTCTTCAGGGGTCATACTTAAGTTCTACAATCAAAAATAAGAAAACAAGATCTAAGGATTTTTGCTGTCCCTATTCAGACTGTAGTCCCGATTCGCCCCAGATGACGGTAATTATTTCTATGTAGCCCCTTAGAGCAGTCCACTCGGAAATTGCTATTTTCGAAGGTTAATAACTTTTTAGCAAAAAACCCAAAAAAATAAGGTGTCTTCGGGAAAGTTTTTCCAAATTTAAAGAAGATATTAGTTCTGAAAATTGATAAGAACTGGATAGTTATTGCGCCTTCCATTGGTCAAAAACTGAAACAGTTGCTTTTCTCCATACAATTTGACGATTTTGCCCAAACTTGGTGGTCAGTGGTCAGAAAAAGCTCAAATTTTGGAACTTAGGCTAGTGATGCGTAAATCTTTGATTTCAGGGGATAGCCCCAAGTAAGCCCAGATTTGGACCATCCTAACCAATGTAATGCTAAAACTACAAGATAAATGAGATGTTACTGAATGGAACAATGTTCAAATCTGCAGCTCAATTTTTAAATATCCAAATTTTGGATCCATAATCTACAAAAACTGAGCCCGGCAATGGACAGGCAAATTACTTAGTTTGATCAATCAATTCTTGATTCTCTATCTTACAAATTATTTCTGGGAAGAGAACACGAAAAAACGAAACTATTGGCACTACGCCCCCCGGGGCATGGCCTTCCTCTAACGTGGGATTTCTGCTCCAGCGCCTCTGACGAGACAGGAGAAACCGGGACCGACGTTTTACTTCACCATCCGATAGAAGCTCAGTGGATAAGGCGGGAATCGAACCCGCGTCTCATAGCATCATCGGGATCGGCAGCCGAAGCCGCTACCCCTGCGCCACGAGACCCACCGAAGAGAACACACAATCATTGATTTAAGATTTTTTTAAGGTAGTTCAATTTTAAAAAAATTGGAAAAAATTTCGGGGGGGGCTGCAGCCCGGAAGCCCCCCCCCCTGGCTACGGGCCTGGCGGATGATAAACTAACGCCATCTCGTAGTCTATTGCAACTTGCAAGAATAAGCCTGAATGTAGACTGCATTGCACCACAGTTTTTGCAGGAGCCGTATTCTTATTCTCACCAACTTGATTCGATGATGCTATTTTTTTTAATAAACTATTTTTTTTGCTCTGAAATTAACTTAAAGTTATCCGAAGCAATACTGGGAATAAATACTTTCTACATTCCAAAACTATTTTTGATCTACACATCAATTTTCTCGACTAAAAGAGGCATGCAACTTTTTTTGAGAATGAGAATACGCCCAACCACGTGCTTTTCAATTTTGTTGTTTACATTCGGTAGCAGCGCGCGAAAGTAGTCAAATCTCCTCTGCGACGACAGCGCCACAAACGGCTTGTCATTCTCGATAAAACCGTTGTTTTTACACAAGGTGGGTGATCCATGGGGGGTTTTATGGACAAATATTTGACTCACTGTATATCAGGGTTGCCACAAATACAGATTTATCTGTATTTTACAGATTTTTGAGGTGATGAGGTCATACAGAATCTGTATATAAAGAAATACAGATTTTAAGAAAAACATACAGATATACAGATTTTCCCGATTTTTTTTTATTTAAATTGAATAATTTTAATTCTTTAATTTTTTTTTTCAATTGCTGGATGAGCCCAAACATTAAATTTTAGATTGTATAGCATTTTTATGCATTAAAAAACAATTAAGAATATTTTGTTTTTTTGAAAAATTGTTTAAAAATGTCAATACAGATTCCAAATACAGATTTTCGTCCCCCTGATACAGATATACAGATTTTTGACCCTCAAAAATACAGAATCAAATGTGGCAACCCTGCTGTATATCCTTTATAGTTTAGATTTAGCTGCTAAATTCCCATTTTTCGATTTTCGATTGACCATTCCTGACTTTTTTCTTTTAAGAGTTCAGAAAATTTCCAATAAAATTGCCTAAGAGACAATGAAGATATTACCTCTAGCCACTGGAATACAGCAAATGAATGTAAAAGAAACAAGAAAATTGAAGTCTCATACAAACATTCTCACATTTTCTAATGGCAATATATCAGCAACTAGTGGTCTAATTTTTTATATGAAAAATTGAAACAGTTGTAATATGTTGTTTTTTCGACTTATCATTTCAAATGGACGTAATATTGAAAATTTGATTGACATTTTTGAAATGTTAGTCTTGATTCCAACATTTCAAAATATTTTTTTTCGAAAAGATCATAAAATTTCACAAAGGTTTCGTTTTTCAACATTTCTGAATAATCCTCATCAATACCAAAATTTATGCCGAAGACAACAAATCGATCACAAAATTCCTTCAAAAGTTACAGATTTTCGAATATTTACGTAACATTTTTGTAAGGACAGCTTTGTTTATATGGTTTAAAAATGGCTTCGATCATATATAAAGCATTTGGAAATTTGATTGAAATTTGAAATAAATTGCCACTCCCCCTCTTTTTGACCAGGGACGAGAGACAACAACTTTAAAAAAACAATCGGTTGAAAAATTAAAGTTTAAAAACATACTTGTATTAAAAATTCTTAAAAATTCTTAAAAATTCTATTATCTATTTTTTGCCAAATATTTTTCTATTTTAATTTCTGTTTACACTAAAACTAAGTCAAAATTATAATCGTTTATAGTTCCGATGTTTTTTTTTAATTTTTGATACATTTAAGCGTTTATCTGATTTTCCATAACACTTTATGAAATTCAGTTTGTACTTTACATTTTCAGCAGTAAACTCTTAAAAGTTTGCATAACCAGCATTCAAATTTCAAAATTCAAAATAAATTGAATTGAAAATTAGGTGGATCAATAATAAAGATTTGAAAATCCGTATGATTTTACAAAAGAGCAGAAAAAACCTTATATTGAACATCATCATTACGAATCACTTCCGAAACCGTTTAATTGCTTTCTTGGCACTGCCAAAAATGTTTCATCAAACGCGCGAAAAGTAAGTCAATGTCAAGTTGAGTTCGTAATTATCGGACACTTTGGGCAGTTCGACTTGAGTTATGTAGGCCTTCACCGTTCCACATTCCTGCCAAAGGTTGCCTAAATGTCGAAAAACCGCCCGAATGTAATGAAAGCATTTCTTCTCAACCAAAAATAAATGTGACAAACGACAGAAGTTTTTTTTTCTGGTAAGTGAAATGCACATTCGATGTTCGGAATCAAAACAGAAAAATCATCAGCAATGCTTCCACAAACCAAGCCTTAACTGGTGGTTAAGGAGCGCTCCAAGCTGGTTCCGGCCCCCCACAAGGACATCAACAGAACAAAACGCTTAATCCACGCGGCAGGACACTTTGCCGGTCAGTTTTGCGTGGGTGGTGTTGAAGCATTCTGTACGGGAAGCAGTTTTAATGGTTAATCGATTCCTAGGAAATCATGATTCATTGAGTGGACCGTTTTGAGGATTATACAAACAGTTTTTTTTTCATTTTTTATTCACATCATAGCTTTCTTTTAATACAAAAAAACCGTTTATCAGATGAAGGTATAATTTCTGTTGCCCTTTTCTTCAATCAAGTCAAGATCTTTACCGCTGTTCTAGGAATTTCGATGATTGTTCTATGTGCCCTCCCAACACAGTCACATTTTTGCGACCATATTTTTCCAGCACGTGTCTTTCTAGTCATTGCAACGATGTATGTGACGTACGGATTACAGAGTGCTGCAGCATCGACAGTGATAATCATGTTCTCAAATAAATTCCATCGTAAATGTAACGCACATCAAACAGCGTAAAACTATTGTGCAAAGAAATTGTCATCAATTTTATTACAAGGATGATGCATTGGTGCAAGCTGCTTCGTGCCAGGAAAATGTTACTAAAACACCTTTCTGAGACTTTGAACTAAAATATTTTTTCTACTTTTTGATTTGGCCAAAGATTTTTTTGTCAAAAAAACGGTGCACTATTTTTTGCATCCCTTACCTTACGCAGGAAAGGCTATGAAATAACTTAAAACATAACTTCCTAATTAGACCTCCTAGACCCACCCTTACGTATACATATCGACTCAGAATCAAATTCTGATCACATGTCTGTATGTGGGGGGATGCTGATAAAAAATGTCACTTGATTATCTCTACACTGCCCAATCTGATTTTGTTCATTTTAGGCTCATTCGATCCGTCTTGAGGTCCCATAATATTATAAAGTTTAGTTAAGTTTTTCAAAAGCTATGCTAAAAAACATGTTATACATTTTTTAAAAAGTAATTAAGGGGTTACATACATGTAAATCGGCAAAAATGTCAGAGGTTGGTTTGAGCACAAACTTATTTTTTCTAAATCTGTTTTCAGGATATTCAAATATACATTTTCAACTTTCATCAAAATAAATTTGAAGACATTTGGTGAGTAGTGCGGTGCCTGTGTGGACGCGCAGTCCTGTTTTTTCTTGTTATTTTCCGTCTCTTTTGTGTCGCTGTTCGGGTGAGTGCATAATTGACAAAGAGCGTGGTCGTAAAAAAATATTCGGAGTGAAAAGTGATTTTTTTTGTGTGTGCCTTTTGTTTCGCATTTTTGTCGTGAATTGTGTGCTGCGAGGAGAAGATTACCCTCTGAAAATCCAGCGTCATCAGTGCATAATTGGCAAAGGGAGCACGTGGTCGTAAAAAATATTCAGAGTGAAAAGTGATGTTTTGTGATTTTCAAAGCCCTTCCTATATCATCGTTGATCGGAAGGCACGGCGTCGGGTGGACTGTGTTTAAATTTTTCGAATAAGGTTTTATTTTTTTGCGGTGAAAAAGCTATTTCTGTATAATGAACGAAAGACGCACTGACAATTTGGATCGTTAAGTTAATATAGGAGCAAAATAACTGTGTGTGAGTGATTTTTTGTGTTAACCAGAAAGACCTTCCCATAGCATCGTTGCTCGGAAGGCTCGCCGACGGGTCTGTTATGAAAGTCCTCCCCATAGCGTCGTAGCTCGGGAGGCATCGAAAAGCCAATACCTTATCCTACTAACCAAAAAAAAAATAATCACGTGATGCTTGAAGGAGATGCTGTGGATTCAACGGTCTCAAGCGGTATCAACAAGTATATAGCGAAAAACTGTGTGCTTGATGAGTCTGCAACTTCAACTATCGGACTAACATTCCTCCCTTTCGTTGAACTGCAGGCTTCTTGGGAGGGCGCCGGTATTGACTAATAAAGTAGGGATCTTCAGAGGTTAAACAGTGAACGGATGGTTGGCTCCCACTGATCATTTTTGATTCATTGTTTAACTTCAGCTGATCTGTCAATAACGGAGTAGCAGCTCATTGGCAGTCAACCATGCTCATGCTCATGCTCATGCTCATAAATTTGAATACATTTGGTTGTATCATTGCCGAGATACAGCTATATGAAGTTAGCATTTTCAAAAAACGGGTGCCTCGATATCTCAACACTGCCTTGACCAAATCGGTTCAAAATTTTGATGAAGACTCATTAAACCGATGGCCGATTTTCAAAAAGTTTATTTTTTAAAAAGTTAAAAATATTGTTATGTTTTTCATATTAATTATCGTCAGTTTTTGATTTTTGTATTTTTTTAAAATGATAAATTTTAAAATCCAACAAAAAAAAGGTCAAAAACCTAACAAAATAAAACTCATACTACTGATTATAAAACAGCAGCCTCCTACTTTGTAGATGTGAACAAAGTGGGATCATTCGAAAATCACGTTACACATTCTTTCTATTCTGTAGTAACAGTTCAATAGGGCGAATCTGCGTTTGTAAACAAGCAGTCTATCCCTCAACTATCCCTTATGCTCAAGTGACAGTTCACGTAAAGTAAGAGGGGGATGAAAAAAAAAGTAAGAGGGGGATAGACTTCTTGTTTACAAACGCAGATTCGCCCTATTGAACTGTTACTATGGTATTCATCACCCAGCTACGAGCCCCAAAAAAAGTGAAATTATGAAATTACACTTTTTTGTGGCAGAATCTCAGATATTTTGATGAAGAAGTTGTCCGGATCTATCGTGTGACCTATCATTGGATGGGCAATCAAAAAACCTTTCCAACGCACAGCCATTCCACGTCAAACAGGAAGTCTCCAAATCAAAAGTACTTCGATTTGGCTCAAATTGGGAGTGAGGGTTCTTTGGCCCAAATAATTAGACCCGTATTTTTTTTTTTGTTTGGCGATTAGGGTGGTCCTATCCGAAATAGGGGGGTCCATAAAATGGCGTTTTTCGTTGATTTTCGCAAAATCCCCATTTGTTTATTAGTTGGGCTTTTAACGAAAAATATGTTAAGGTCCAAAAAAACTAGTTGAATATTTGAAAAGGTCCTATGAAAATTTAATTTGCCGATTTCAAGGTCTCGGGACCCCCAAAGAGCCCTTGTCTGAAAATATTTTTGCCTGATTCCTTGTAATATTTTAAGCAACATATCAAAAAATTGCGAATATCCATTAACACGTTTCGGATATTTTTAACTTAAAAACTGGGTTTTTCAAAACTGCGATAACTTGAAAATTTCAGTGATGTCCTATACATGTCTGGGTACCAAAAGTTGCGAAAATTTGGGTACCCAAATCGCTGAAATTTTCAAGTTATCGCAGTTTTAGTGAAAAAAGTTGATTTTCACCCGTTTTCGTCATTTTCCCATTTTTGCTCGCGGCGCGTCGAAAAACCCAGTTTTTATGTTAAAATAATCGTATCTCCAAAACATGTCAATGGATATTCGCCATTTTTTGATATGTTACGGAAAATATTACAAGGAATCAGGGAAACATATTTTCAGACAAGGTCTCTTTGGTCCCAAGACCTTAAAATCAGCAAATGAAATTTTTATAGGACCTTTTTAAATATTCAGCTAGTTTTTTTGGACCTCAATATATTTTTCCTTAACATTCCAACGCCCAAGCCTCCCAAAAAAAGTGGAACGGTAACTTCAACTCGCTGGTTCTCGGGCCTAACTCAATCAATCAAGATAATTCTTCTTTCCAGTGATTTGTTAGGATGTCTAGATGATTCTAGAACTTTGCAGAATAGAACTCAATTTGATCAAATCTGTAATTTTTGCGGTCAAATAACAAATAATGTGGAACCACCTTTATAAATTTGCCATACTAACCGAATTTCACGACCCAGAAAATTTTCAACATTCCTGAATTCGCGATATTTCACCGGCCTTAGTGATGACTAAAAAAACTTATTTTCCTGTTGCTTTTTTGTACCTAAGAAACAATCATCAAAGATTCTAAGACAAATTAATATGAAATTTTCAGAAACTTAACAAAAAAAATCTCAGGCCTGGGCAGCCAAATTAAAAAAAAAAACTCTAAAATCAAACTGTATCTTTTAACCCTCTACAACCTAACCCCGCCTCTAGACGGACTTCAATCTGAAAAATCGCCAAAAATCCATTTTCCAACCGATTTTTGATCTTTAAAAAGCATTGGAAAGAAGAACTCTTAAAATTTTACAAAATTGTAAGGTTGGGAGTTTAATTTGTTTTATGTGACTTAGCCAGTGTTTTTAAAAATGTCATTTTTTAGGGGTCAACTTTGGCTGTGTTTTTTACTAACATTTCCTATACTTTCAGTAAAAAGAAGTATGCAGTAATTTTTGTAGGGTCCCAGACTATGCCTCTACGCATTTTTTCGCAATTTAAATGATGATGGTGCCATTCTATAGCAGAAAATGTGAAAAACATGCAAAAAAATGAAAAAAATGACTGTAAAAACGTGAAAAAATTAGATAGGCAAAATGTAATTATGTTAGATGGTAGAATAGGCCAAATACTACCAAAAACAAACATAAACTAAACAAGATAAATACAAATTAAAATACTAAAAATAAAACAAGAAAAACATAAAACAAGAGAAGTAAAGTTTTTCGTAGAACAAACGTTGCTCAAAATGACCTCCTGAACACGGGAAAAATAAATATTTTCGAAAAAAAAATTTGGGCAGTAGAGGGTTAAAAACGGTGCACTTTTTGAAATTTTGTTTTGGTCATGTTTTCATGACTTTTTTTTTCTTTTAAGAATAGCAGTTTGTTGTGCCCTTGCTGGGCCACAGTTCAAATGCTGTGTTTTTATTTTTTATACAGTTCAGATCCGAAAGTTTTGGAAAAATTTCAGTTCGGATAATCGTAACTTCGTATAATCGCAACCTGAAAAAACCTTATTTCTTTTGCTGTATTATTTTCGATTGTCGATCTTAACGACCCCTAAACTATTCTAAAGTGATTTAGAATTGGCAATTCCAAGATGTCGGTGTTGAAATATTGAGAAATCGCATTTGGTTATTTAAAAAGCAATCAATCATTCAAATTTGACTAAAATGGGGTCGCAGAGTTCGAATTTTGTCTAAAAAGCAAGAAAATGACATGAAATACGATTTATTTTGTTGTTTATGATTCGATTACACTGACCTAAAAAATTAACAAAAAAGACTGCGTAGGCTCAACTCGAGGGCAAGCATGAAGGTTGGGGTCCCCGGAAACAAGTGGGATTTTTTTTTCAAAGTTTGTATGGAGAATTAGGGCGGTTCATCGCTGATGCATACAACCAAAAATGGCATTCAATATGTGCGAATTGCGCACAACACAAATTCTCCAGTTTGGAGAAAAACCATTCGGCCTTGTATTAAATATTTTTGAAAAATTCAAGATGCACGTATTTCTGGGGACCACAAACTTCATGCTTCCCCTCGAGTTAAGTCCAATAGTGGAGTCTGAAAATTAAAATTTCGTGGTTTTGCTATCTTGAATGATTGAGTGAAACGATTGTAACATTAACGACAAGTTGTCCTGACACATTTGTTTCTAACAATTTTAAAATAATTTTCAAAATAAAACGTGTACTATCTTCACCCAAACTACATTTCCTCGCTGTTGGGAAACAACTCACACGACACTTGTTGCCATTTCCACTCAACCCCCAACCCACATTGTTCACCCCTTGTACCTCGATACCCGCGGAACGAGGCGCACACAGTGTTTTCCCCGCACAATCACACTCTATAAAAGAGCGTGGAAGTTCGTCGCAACCGTTTAGAAAGACTGCAGTTTCCGGCGTGTTCAAAGGTGGTTCGTGTGGCCAAGAAGCAAAGGATATTCTTGAAGTGAGTGTGTGAGCGACAGTTATCGGTGCCGCAATCTGGGCAATTGATTGACCGTTTCGGAATTTCCCGGGAGGACACCTCCGCGCGCCAGTGACGACGACGACGATGATGAATGCAGTTGGTTAAAAATTCATACCGGTGGTCAACAAAATTGTGCTGTGAGAGTTTGAGGAAGGAGGACTACCTTTTAAACCTTCGGGACAGTGATTTGAAGACTGGTCGAGGCGATCATGAAGCGGGCCGTACTGCAAATAACCCTGTGGATGTTGGTGGTGTTGTTGCTACAGTCGGAAGTGGTGCTGGCAAAGGCCGTCAACGGAAATACTCGAGGGAACTCGCCAGGGCCAAACGGACGATCGCTGGAGGTGCCCAAGGCGCTGGAAGTGCAGTACGATGACTATCCGGTAGGTTGAACAAGGATTAAGGTGAAGCCGTTTAGTTTAAAGATTTTTTGCACCAATATAGATTAGCATATGCCAGTTGTATCTTTCTTGAAGGTCCTTGAGGATTTTTCAAAATTAAAATCAAGTGTCTCAAAAGCTATACAATCTTGTAATGAAATCATTGACTACCTGGTTGACAATCATTGAATAATGACGATTTTCATAACCTCAAAAGGAAATAGAAAAGCGTAATCAAAAACTCAAAACAACTCAAAAAATTACCCTTCTGGGTTAATGTAGATTCGAAAAGTACATTGAATTTCCCTTAAAGTTGCATGTTTCAAAAATGTTTGCAGTTAAAAATAACGAAAAATGGCAGAGTTTTAAAGGCTTTAAAACTTTTTTGGTGTTTTTCGATTTAAAATGCGTTTTTTCGGAATCTTCCGTACGCCACCAAATCAAGCGTACAATTTTACATAAAAGTCCCTTTGACATCAAATTTCTATCTCATCACCGTTTCAGGCTGCAAATTATTGAAAAACACCTCTTTTTTAGCATGTTCAAAAATGAAAGGGGTCGTACTGCCCCTCCGTCACGAGATATACAAAAACGGACCTCGGATTGGTGATCAGTAGGGCTAGTGATTTTTCGTGATTTCCCGGAAGCCGTGTAATCCATGAAATTTGCCTCTTGCCGTGAAATTTAGTACATACCTTAAAATGCCGTGAAATTTCAAATTATTATTAGAAAAATTGTTTTTTTTTTTTGTAATCGTACACTTAACAAGTTCCCAAATAAAAAATGCAAGGCAAATTAAGAACAGATTTGTAAAAAAATTTGTTCATTTCAATATTCTTCAATGTAGATTCAGATTCACACAGAATTTCCCGCAACATTTCTTGAATTCGCAAAATTCAAAATGAATGTAAAAAATTAAATAAAGTACAGTAAAAGAAAAAAATGAGTTGCAGTATTTTTTAATCCTTGTAAAATTTATTAAAATATGGTTGAGCAAGTTGCATATTACGTGAGATAAATGAGAAAAAGTTTTTTTTATATGTTGATTACAATACATACTGAAATAGCATTTTGTATGGTAACATAATTTTCTGGAATTTATTAAAAAATGCTGTTTAGTAAATCTTTTGCTGTAATTTATGAAAATAAACAAAGTTGATTTTACTTTTAATATTTGATTCGTTTTAGAGATATTTGAGCAAAACCAATTTCTAACTGCATAATTTCAAAAAAATCGAAGCAAAATATTTTTTCGTAAATAAGTATATTTTTAATTGTTTCTTGAACAACTGCTTACTTTTTCAGACACTTTGCTGTTCATAATTATACTTAAACAGAACATTTTTATGTTTATTTTAAGCAGATTTTAGAGTGCCATGAAATCCATGGTTTCAAAAACTAACCCGCCGTGTAATTTCGATTTTTTTTGCCGTGAAAAATCACTAGTCCTAGTGATCAGAAACAAAACCTACCCTTTAGGAGAATGTTTCACGCAAATCGAAGAGGGGTCAGGGTAACTGCTGTGTGAGTTGGCCGAGAGTTACCGTGCTGAAAAGAGGAACTCTTCAGCACTTGTATTGAAAAATTATCTTTTAAATATTGTTTTGATTTTATCAGTGAATTCACTAAATACATAGATAATTGACTTGAAATTCCATTCGAAGGATGTTATTCGGAATTACCAAATATATTGTATGGAACTCGTTGCAAAACTTGATGTTTTCAGTACTCGTCGTATTCAGCCAACTAGGTAAACCTCGGTGTACGATTCGTGCTGAAAATATCTTCTTATTACAACTTGTTGTATCATACTTTTAGCTATTTTTGCATAAACTACTATTTCTTTTCCTTTCAAATGTGGCGATCGGATTCATCGGCAAGGAATGCTGAAAAGATGCATAATTATGAACTTCTTGAACGTTAGGGTAGATAAAAGTTAATATCAATAAGTAAATTCTTAAACTATGTCATGCTTTAACATTAGGAAACGAATTTAGAACAAATTTAGAATTAATAACAATATGGCATTTGAAAATAGGAAGCTATTGTTGTTGTTTTTCTTTTGTAGTTGTATCTCAGAGGTCCAAAATTGAAATTTCTTGGACGAATTAATAGGTTTTTTTTATTGAATAATAATGTCTGAGAGCTGAAAAAATCGAAACAATACTAAATTTACATACAATGTTTATCTGCAGAAAAAAAAATGCAATAACAAGCCATAATTTCAACATTTGAATGAAAAAAAACTTAAAAAGTCTTAAAATACAGTGTACAGCTCAGTTGTTCAGTTCAGTGCTTTGCAATCATGAGTTTTCAATTAATGTAAGATATTACAAGAGCATAAATTGTCAAAAATTCCAAGGATTTTTTAATAAACCCAAACATGCTAAAAATGAGCCTTAGCCAATATTATCAGACTGACGATAGTTCGGCAAACTATTGTTCAGATTTTTAATGTTGAAAAAATAAATCTTTGTGTGATTTTTCAATTTTTCTACAAGAAAACAATTAGTTTCAATATCATAAAATCAGGCATAATTATATAAATCTGAATGAAAAAATAAAAATGATGTTAAAGTAATTCTTTCAATTTAAAATTATAATAATTCTTTCAATTTAAAATTATTCTGAAAACAATGTGCAGAATCTTAAATATGACTTAATTGACTTATTTAGAGGAAATTATTATTATTTGGCAGGTTGCACAACTTTTGATGGAAATTTGTATGCTCACTTCAGTACAAAATGCTTTTTAAGAAGCTCTAATTGAACTTCAATGTGCTGATATGGCAACACTATGTACTTTAAGGAATGACATTTGAGAAGGGCGTAAGTGTTTTCAACATTTTTGTAATTCGGAATTGCCATCGCATCGTATCAAAAATTGGTCAAAGACAAACTTGTAGGAAATTTGACGGGATTTCTGAAAAAATACACTGAATGAAAAAAAAAAACAGGCCACTTTTCTGAGATTCTCTGATTTTTATGTTTAAAAGTCAAATTTGAGGGGGAGCCCACGATTTTTTTTTCGTTCCAAATTTTTGTGAAGATGTTACAGAAAATCTCACGAAAAATGCAAGATGGAGCAACTCACCTAGAAAAATAAAAAAAAACTATTTACTGAAACTGTTTTTTTGAAAAATACTCTAAACTTCAAAATTTTTAAAAACCGAATACGGGATTCGATTCTCTAGACAATTTTACATAAAAGGTTCCATAATGACCACTGTCCTAAGTCCAATTCTTGTGAAATTACAACGATTTTAAAAATAAAAATGTTGAAAAAACTGTTTTTTATGGTTTTTGACAATTTCTATACGACAGACTTAATTTTTCAGTCTCGTAAATATTTTTACCGGAAAGCTCGTTCGATTTCCCATAAGATTGTCTTTGACCACATGTCAATTGGAAGTATGGGCTCACAGATGTAAGCTAAATGCATTACTCATAACTGAAAACAGAATATTTTTGTCAGTGTAGTTCAGTGGAAGGTAGTAACTCGGATAGTAAATTAGCTTAAATCATCAAAAAACAAGTTATTTCGAAAAGTGGTCAAAAACAATCTTATGGGAAATTGGACGAGCTTTTCGGTAAAACAAAAAAAAAAAAATCGTGGACTCTCCCTCAAATTTGATTTTTAAACTTAAAAATCAGAAAATCTCATAAAAGTGGCGTGTTTTTTTTCATTCAGTGTAATTTTTTCGGAAAGCCCGTCAAATTTCCTACAAGTTTGTGTTTGACCACTTTTTGATACGATGCAACGAAAAAACACTTACGCCCTTCTCAAATATCATTATCCGGTATTAACAACCGGTCCGGTACAACCGATTCCCTATTTTGCATGTAATTGCTCTATTATGATTGTTCTTTTTAAACATATAGTTATTTCCAAAAGTCTTAAAATCCATAATCTTGCTCAATTTCAACTACGTGTAACCCCCTTCAAGCAACCAAAACACGTGTCGTTAAATTTAGACCCAGCTCGCTAGGTGATGGTAATGCGCTTTTCCAATTTTTGTGGGGCTTTGATTGAATCAAAAACACCTCCAGTCTCTGGCACTGTGGAGGATGGGTTTTCCCAGCAAACGCAAAAGGCTTGTGGCCTCGAAAGTCATCTTGTTGGCCCCCAAATGTTAACATTTCAAAAAAAGATACCACGTGTTGTTCGTGAAAAGATAAAAGACGTTGGTGTCACAAGACTAGGATGTTAACTGAATTTGAGCGGATTTAACGGAAGGATGTGCAAGTGGAAACTCGTGGGCCTTCTTCATTGCGATTTTATTAATGCTGCTGTCATAACGATCGTACCCGGAAAAATGCCTGCCACGACGGAGAGGCAAGATTAATGGTGAACCATGAGCAGTGATATTCAATTTCAAGGACATGTCGTAGTATGACCTCTAATGTAGCCGGTTAAAGTGTAAAATCTCAGAAAATGGAGAAACTACGATTAAGAGCTTTAATAACTTTCACTTGCTTGTAGAGCTTCATGTTAGGTTTAATCTATTTAATTTTCAATTGGTAATCCAAAATTGAAAGTAAGAGAGAAAAAAGGGGAGAAAATAAAAACAAATCTGTAACCCCAGAATCTATAATCAATTTATTTTGTTCTGAAGCACTTTTTCCAATCAAACAGCATTTAAAGTATCGTTAACTCTTGCCATTTTGCCCCTCCTCTAAACTCCTTTCCCCAGATGGTAGTGCCGAAGCGTGCGGCCATGCTGTTGGACCGCCTGATGGTGGCCCTGCATCACGCGCTGGAAAAGGGCGAAGGTGACGAGGGCACGGGTCGGCCCATCAACAAAGTGTACCGCGACGCCAAGTACGGTGGCCACCCGGTTGCGACCGGAATGGTCAAGCAGCACCATCTGCCCCCAGCCGCCAGCAAAACAGAGCAACTGATGAAGAACTACTATGCCGGTAAGTTTAGGAGCAGTAAGGTGGGAGTAAAAAGATTGTTACACGAAAAGAGTGCTCAAGGTTGGTTCTATATTGGAATACTGAACTGTTTTTTTGAAAGTCTATTAAATCTGAAATTAATTTTAAATCCACAAATTTATATTCTAAACCATTCTTAAGTGGTTGTTGCTTTTCTAAAATTTTATCATTGCTTAAAAATAGAAAAATAAGAAATCCAGAAGTACATAAAACAGTAACCGGAGTGTGACTTTAAGCACCGGCACTTATAAGCATCCTGAGCTACAAAAAGGCTGGGAAATAAACTCAGGGAATTTTTGTTTGGCATGGGTCTTATTGAAAAAAAAAAGCTAAAAAAGTATAGAATATATTTCGATTTCAATAAATTGGCCTTGAAAATTTTATTGTTGTCTTTGGAAAATCAACAATTTTGCTTTTGTTCAGTTAACTTTAGCAAAATCATTGTGAAATAGGGTGACAATAAAAAATCGACATTAGGGATATCCTCTGATTCGATTCTTCAGGCAAAAAAAAAATATGATTTTGCCATTTTTTAGTCAAATCGGTTAAGGTTTAGGGGTCGCTTTTTATCGTTGAAGTTTATTTGGGGAAAATCGCAATGATGTATGGGGAAAAACATCGTTTCAGTATTTTTCTGCCAGGTTGTCCAAATTGTCCAAGTGTGAGATTCTTGTGGGAAATTTAATTTCTCACACTTTTGTCAAAGGGTGCAAGCGTACCGAGATGATCCTGATTTTTGTTGATTTTTTTAGTAAAAGGTATTTCTTATATACTTCCTATGTACCTTTTATTTTCTTTCAAGTACATAAGCTGATTTCTTTTCATCGCATTGCTAATAACTCATCAGGATCAACTCGGATCTTCTTGCACTCTTCGACAAAGTTGTAGGAAATTGAATTTCTTACAAAAATCTTACACTTGAACAAAATTGGGCGAGACCAGCGCCACCTGCTGCAAAAAATTCTGAAGCGGTGTTTTTCCCCATACATTTTCGCGATTTCCTCATATAAACTTCAACGATAAAAAGCGACATGTTAACTTTAGGTTGAATAATAAACTGTCACTGAATCCGCTTTGTAAATGCCGACCCCAATACTCTTCACGGGTGTTCCCCTCAGGAATAGGGAAAGATTTACTTTTTTTAATTTTTCTGAAGAGTCATTTAGAACAACGTAATTGACCCACAATTTTGCCACAATTCTACAACTTTGTACAACATTGTTGCACTCTAAAAATAACCAACAAAAAACTCGAAATTTTAAAATGAAATTCGTTGTTCTGAATGAAAAAATACCCTTCTGGGTTATTGTAGATTCGAAAAGCACATTTAATCACAGAAATTTGTCTGTCATTAAATTTCCCATAAAATGACATGTCCCAAAAAAATACATAACAGTTGAGTAACGAAAACTCGCGCTGGTTTTAAACTATTTTTTATTGTTTTCGATGAAAAATATTTTTTGCCTTCCTCGCGTTACTGAGGAAAGGCTATAAAATCACTTGAAAAATGAACTTCTTAATTTGACCTCGTAGACCCACCTTCACGTATACCTATCGACTCAGAATCAAATTCTGAGCAAATGTCTGTGTGTGTGGTGGGATGTTGCTCATAAAAAATTGCACTGGATTATCTCGGCACTGGCTGAACCGATTTGGACCGTTTTGGTCTGATTCGATCCGTCTTGGGGTCCCATAGGTCGCTATTGAAAATTATAAAATTTAGTTACAAACTTCAAAAGTTATGCTAAAAAAAACGATTTTGATAAAAGCCCAGAACGTTGTTAAAAGGGTGGTTTTTGTAAGAAGCCCCATCATGTTATACATTTTTTAGAAAGGTATTTAAAAGACCTTTCCAATGCGTCCAAGACATTGAAGATCTGACAATCCTATCAAAAGTTATAAGCACATAAGTGTTATTTACGCACTTTTTGGAGGCCGAATCTCAGATATTTTGATAAAAACGTTGTCCGGATCTCTTATGCGACCTTTCGTTGGATAGGTACCCGAGCAGACGGAAATAACTTGGGAATAACATTTTTTGATATTTGAAAATACTAGGCCAATAACATTTTCTGTTATTTATATCAAGATTTGTTATTCGTCGTTATGAATTTTTTTGTAATTGGATTGTTATTGTGATAACGGACTTATATCATTTTTAGCTATTCTTCGAACAAATCTTTGTTGTTATTTTTTGTTATTTTAACAACTAATCCGATCATCCCAATAACAGTTGGAGGTATTCATCCATAACAAAAAATGTTATTCCAAAGTTGTTTTGGCTTTCAACCAATATCAGACCAATAACAATTTTTGTTATGATAACATAAACTGTTATTAAACCCTTATGCAAAAATGGATTTTTCATGAAGATTCCATAACACTTTCTGTTATTTTAACAGTATTTGTTATTGAAATGGCATGAATTTTGTTATTACCGTCTGCCCGGGTATTCAAAAGAGCTTTTCAACGCGTCCAAAACATTGAAGATGTTATTTACGCACTTTTGGGATTTTGGATAGCACCCTTTAAATGTGAGGAAGGCGCCAACCACTAAGGATGGATTAAGTAACTTTTTTTATATTCTGAGTACGCCATCACCGCTCCTCCGTCACTGTCTATTATTTTATGGAACATTTAATTTGCTTTTTGATTTTGCAACAACCCAGCTGGGTAATTTTTCATTAAGAACACAGATAAGTTAGTTTATAGCTGGAAATACCCTGACCAATCTTTGCAACTTTCCAAACGTGACACTCGTAAGATCAAAGTTTGTTTGCTTTCTTCCAGAGGCAGAGGCCGGGGACTCGGACGAGACGGCCAACGTGATACCCGATGAGCTGGACGAGCTCGAGGGCCGCAAGGAGCTGCTGGACGAAATGGTAAACACAATCTAAAACCAAAAATCGTTTCTTTCTCCTAATTGGTGTGGTCAAGTAAAAACCCTTTCCCGGCGTGAACCCAAAGGCGTTACTAACGGGGGCTCCTTTTTGCCTTTTAGATGGACATCCACACGAGGGGCACCGAGGACAAGACGAAAAAGGGCCGTTACTGGAAGTGTTACTTTAACGCTGTTAGTTGTTTTTAAGCTGGTTTTGCGAAGATTGCGGCACGGGAGAAGCTGCTCAAGATTGGGTATGGAGCACTGAACGGGGGAAACATCTCAAAGGAAGGCCATCCAGAGGAAGTGGAAGAAGGAAAAAAATGCAGGAAAGAACTGAAATATTGTTCCAAACAAAGACTTTAAACTCACCGTTTGCTGTATAATAAAATTATACACACCCTAATATCCCCAATACTGACATATAGTGAATAGCTTTTAATTCGATGTTTTACTCGTAACGAACACGCACTTGTTTGTAAATACTCTGATTGTTTCGTTAAATATACAAACACAACACACGACTTACCAGAAACGAAATGATTCGCGGAAGTGTTACGCTTTCCATGCGTAGCGGTTTGATAAAAAGGCGGCCCTATCCGAAGTGGGAAGCTTTCCGTTCGAGGGGAGCTTTTATCACAGAGTGCATGAGAGGAGAAGTTGAAAGTAGAAAGGGAGGGCTTTTATCAGAAACGGTTTTCACTGGAGAGAGCTTTTATCATTTTATGGGGACAAGTATTCTCTGGGTATAACTATACGACGAAGGGAAAAGATAAAGTAAAGAAGTATAAAAGGTGAAATGAAGTTTACATTTTTTTAACGATGCACATCAATAAGAATTTGGGACATCGAGATTTCTCTTACAAACATTTAGAATTATTTACAATCAACTGCTGAGTTTCGAATTATTTCTCCAGTTTTTTAAGACATTTGCTTGAGCAATTTTTGTTCTGGGAAAAGTTTTAAACTGTTTTATTTATTTATTATTTATTTTCAGTATTTTTCACAAGTACAATCACTGTTGCCTAGTTGCTGTCTTTTACATTTTTCCAGACAGGTTTTCGATTAGCCATTGCTTATTACATTTGTTTGGGTAAACTTAAACCATAAGCTATAAAATCGCAATAAAAGGATTCAATGCATTTTTTTGTGATAAAACAAAAGGATTCGCGAGAAAAGTCGAAGGCCAAATGGTCGAATGGTCAAAAGATTGAATTGACAAAAGGTCGAATGTTGAAAAAGTGAAAGAAAATAATTTAATTATTATATGAGTTTTTCTGTTCTTTCAAAAAAGGTTCAATTGGAAAAAGATTTTTCATTCTTTGAAAAATGATCAGTTCTTTTAAATAGATAAAGTCTAACTTCTATTTACTTTTACCGTCATTAGGGGTAACATTGGGTCTGTGCGGTTAGATTGAGTCATACAAATTTTAGCATTTTTGTATGACCCAATCTACCATTTAGTGGCGGCCTTGGATTGTTCAGGGTCAATCTTACGATCATTAGGGGGATTTTTTTAAAAAATCATCAAAATTCCAGTGAAATGAAAAGTTGAATCAACACAAATTTACAAAACATTTTTTCTATGCAATTTTTCATTTTTATTTTATTTGGGAATTGTTAATAATATTTATAATATTAGATAAATTCTGACGTACGTGGATGGTTACGCTGTTCGCACTATTAGCGGATGATCATGGGTCTATAGTTTTCTTAAATTATGCAAATAATTTTAATTTTAATAACATAAGCAACATTTTTATACATAATTTCAACTAATTGAAAATCGACAGTATTAGAGTTTTTTGAAATTAAAATTAATTAACATAGAAAAAAGCCATAATCATGCTAGCTCAAATTTGTCATTGCATTTACGAACTATTTTTTGGTTTTGTTTTGTCATAAAATGTTAGATATTTTCAGAAAAAAAAATGTTTTATTTTTTCACAGTCTTCATCGATACAGTCATCCCTCACATTCGGAACAGTTTACAGATCGGCCAATGTTTAACAAATCATAGAAAAGCAATAATGGAACATAATGATTTGCTTTTAATCTTAAGGTGAAACTCCTCATCATCATCAATGTTGATGTACAGTCGACTCTCTGGCTGTCGATCTTCTCGATATCAATAATGCTCCATGTACCGATGAATTCTTCAGTCCCTTCAAACTGCATACTTCGATTGTCTTTATTCCTCGATATTTTCTCTTGCTTGAAGGATCTTTTCCTCGACGGTCCCTTGAATTCTATTTGCTTTAAATATCTATTCCGGTTGTCAATAATTTTACTTTCTCATGGCTTGCATAGACATTTTTCTTTGAGAAACGAAGCTTTGAAGGGTGTTTGACATTTATTTGTTTTTATTTGCTGGACGTTGCCATGATTCTTCCCTATAGCTGGTCAGCAAGAAAAAACAAATTTCAATCGAGTCTTCATTTTGCATCGTTCTGTAAACTGATGATTCTCTTCCTCGACGGTCCCTTGGATATTGACAACCAGAGAGTCGACTGTATTAGTGCGGTGAGAATGCATTGGTACAATGATGATCATTGAAATTTACATGTATTAGTCATCACGTCAATCGAGTAAAAAAGTTGTAGTGATGTTATATCTTGCTTACTTTTTAAAAAGTCCCTTGGCGCTTTGGTTGTTTTCAAAAAGTAATCTAGAT
Source organism: Culex pipiens pallens (assembly GCF_016801865.2). NCBI lineage: Eukaryota > Metazoa > Arthropoda > Insecta > Diptera > Culicidae > Culex > Culex pipiens. The sequence continues at coordinate 91,494,282 of NC_068938.1, read as the reverse complement.
ATTGTTTATTTATGTTTTCTGTTATGCTGTTTATGTCATGAACATGTTCACATTTCGAGCCAAACATTTCATTAGGGCACAAAACCAAAAACCGCGATTCTAGAAAAACGCTTGCAAAAAGTGGACAACTTGTTTCAATTCCTATTTAAAAAAGAAGCTTGACTGACGGTATTTTTACTGATGATACGATAAAACATATCATTATCCTCAACTCTGCTTGAATGCTTCTTAATTTTTTGTTGATTTTCGCAATTAAACTCATAATTTAAAAAAAAGTCGTTATTGGGCCCTTTAAACTTTCCAACTGTTGTTCATAATGGGCCCTTTCTAAATGCAATTTCGATGAGAGCTGAAAGGGCACTAAAGCGCTGTCACCGGATTGTTGTTTTGAATGATGTTTACGGGCCCTTTTGTTTAGTTAGAAATAATGAGTAATTCAGTAGAAATTTTGATTATTGGTGAAGTTTTGTGATTGAATAGTGTAGATAAGGTATGTGAAACATGAAATTTCTTCAAAAGTGTACTGAACAACAGCCGCGGGACCGTATTAAATATTGTTTTTTGACGAAGTTTTTCTCTGCAGAAATCCTTGGGGAAAAGTAAACCAAACTTTTTTTTAAGTGAATTAGTGTTAAGAATGTATGAAAAGTTCACTTTATAACACAAAAAGTTCCTCAAGTACGAGAACCTAACGAAAAATAAAAGGGCACATTTGAACTTTTTTTTGGTTTGCAGTGAACATGGTTATGTGCCCTTTTGTGTTTTTGATTTTTTCAATAGGAAATTGTTTGTTATCAATCTGATTCTTGGAGGGCATGTAGGGAGTGTACTAATGAAAGGAATAGTGGAATAATCCCGAATGTTTACGTTTTGGTTTTGTGCCCTAATGAAATGTTTGGCTCGATTTTTCGATATTATTTTAGAAATTTCAGTCTGCTCCTCTTCAGTTTCCACTTTTTTCCACGTTCTGCAGCGGCAAGTGGAGGGATTAGGTGGCTGCTCAGTCCGTAGATTTTGATTTGCTTATCGGTGGATCATTCTCCCTGCTGGCCACATCCGGGTCGGCCTGATCTGGCTGCCATCCGACGAATTTTCGGTTGTTGTGCCGTGGTTTTCTTGCGATCTTTCGATTGATGTATAGACCGGCTGTATATTTTTACGTTTTATATCATGTTTAAAAAAAACATTGACCCTTGAAATCCACAAATTTGAAACACTGTTTTCTTACGATGTAAACAAACTTTTTTTTCTCTCCAGGAGTACTTATTTTTTACAAAATAATGACTTCACACTCTGAAACCAATGAAACTCATGCTTAGTAATGTTTTATGAATGGTCTGATAACTTTTTTGTGAAAATATCAGTTAAATTCAGGTGTTCCACAATTGTGGGAGGCACAATAACATCCCACAATCATGGAACAGGCAATTTGGAGGGAGTGTTTTGCTGCTCTGGATAAAATAGTCTTGAAAGGCAGGTTTTTGTTTAAAAAGTACTACTTTTACTAGTGAAATAGCAAGAGAATGTCCAAATAAAGGTCCTAAAAATACTAGGGTTGACAGCAAAGTTGCATTTTGCATCCTATTGACAATTTACCACAAAAGTGTTCCGAATTTGTGGGTGTTCCGAATATGTGGGATGACTGTATTTAATTGTTTAAAGACACCATTTCAATCAGAAGTTTCGTTCACAAGTGCCTTGTTGTAGATCCAAAATTTAAACCAAGTCCTTCAAAGATACTCTGTTTGTTTTGTAGTGTTTGTAGATCTATGTCGTCATGCTATCTTGTCGCACCCGCCATTTCGACGTTACGAGAAAAACGCGTTTTGATGTTTGACCTTGAATAAATAAAAACGAAAGCACGCAATGTAAACAATAACAAACACGTTTTGTTTGGCTGACCATTAAGTGCATTGTCCCGAAGTTTGGTTGAAGTTGGTTACTGGAGTCCCGAGATATAATTACAAATGTTTGCAGTAGTCGAGCTCGTACTTGTGTCAAACGCGTTCTGACCTGAAATTCCTCTCGCCAATTGTCGCACATACATCAATTTTCAGGGAGTGAAAAGATAGCACCACAAGATTGATACTACTTTCATATGTAAAGTGACAAAAATGCACGGAGTTTTTTCGGATTTTGTTGTATATCTCAGGATTGAAAACGAAATTTGGGGGTCTGTGAAGGTCAAAAATTGAGGCATTGTGGGCTGTACAAAATGGCGTTCTTAACTCAATTTGGCCCAAAGTAGGAAGTTTGAACTTGTAAAAAACATAACAAAAGAAGCAACGTTTTTTTAGGAATGCGACTGTTCGTGGGAAGTTTGATGTTTTAAAAGGAATTTGATCAACCCTGATTTCGCATCTATTTATACTCGTCAATTAATAGCAAAGCTGTCTCAGCCGTTTTTCATGTTTTTCAACATTTTGGAGTCAATTTTGGAAACCGCTGACGTCAATCAATCGCCGGAAGGCTCTTTTTCGAGCCACACTCGTCACCGGGTCTAAACAGATAATGTGGGTTCCTGCATGAAACCGTTGGAGTTTTATACACACAACTATGACAGCTCCTCCACTTCACAGCTTCACACCTATACCCAATCGATTGCATAAAATTCAATTACTGGATTATAATTTTTATTAGCACTTTGCACTGCAACAAACACGTTGCTGCCGGTTTGTTTTCCCGCGGAAATTCCAGTTTCTTAGGAAATCAACCAGCACGAAGGAAAGAGAGCCACCGGCAGCGCAACACGTGTTGGTGGTTTATGATGGTACACATCATTATCCTTGGACGAGGTCCTGCATGCAGCTGCGGTGTGTTGGGCAACATTTTTACTCCAATCTTCCTTAACAGCGTTCGCATAACTTGAGACAGAGGCAGATATCATGTGTCACTTTTCCTAAGATGATGATCTTTGGGTATCGTGGGCAATGGCGGCTGGACTACACTGCAAAAAAAAAAAATTATTCTACATTCCCTGTTAAAACAGAATGCAATTGAAAGTATTGACGGTCCTAAATATCTGTTATTTTTATTTTATTTTCAAGCACAAAAATCAACTCATTCAGATTTTTTTATAGTAACCATGGATACATGTTCCTTGGTTGGTCTTCTGCTCTGCTCAAGTTTACCATTTTCTCTTTTGAGACATTATAGATTGAGTAGTACGCCGTGGTCAAAAACTCAACATTTACCCTTTAAATCAGTTTGAGCAGAGGAAAAAAGTTGAACACATGGAATCGTAACGTGTATTTATACTGGTGGTCATCAATAAAATCTGAGAAGATGACAATCTTACATAACCTGATGATAAAAAAGAATGGCGATTTAATTAAAAATCCAGCAATTTGCTTCTAAAATATGGCGGTACCAGAATGCATTGCCAAAAATAATACACTCAGCCCCCGGTGTTTGGTCACTTTTTCGTTTGACACTTTTTTAGTTTGTACCCCGTTGATTGGTCAAAGTCAAATTAAAAAGTGACGAACTGTCACTTTTTACACTGTGCTCACGCACACTATCGAAACAAACGTTTGGTAGTGTGTGTGAACTCCGTGTAAAAGGGGTGTCAAACTAAAAAGTGACCCCGTTCGTTCGTTTGGTTGGTGTCAAACCAGCGGGGTTTGAGTGTAGAATGAAACAACATACATTGCCCTCTAATTGTGTCTGATACTGCGCGTATTGCCGAAAAAGACACGCGGCATACCAGCCTCAAAACGACGCGCCGCACTTTCGGCAAATGCGCGCTGTCAAATCCCATACTGTGCGTTTACTTTTTGTTGATCTTCTTCTTCGAATTGCATGGCATTGTTGCCGGGAATGTTTTTTATTACACCAAAAGTGCAGAAAATCGCTGGCAACAGTGTCTGCGGCACATTCTGAAATGCCGCGCGGCGTGTACCTTCGAGAGAAACGGACAATAGTAAATATTATATAACTCAAACTATTCTTGAAATCTGGACTTTATTTTATTAGGTCCTATTAACAAATTTTAACATTAAGTTTATCCCTCTCGTACCCTATGTAATTGTATGTAGGACCTTATCAGGTCCTAAAAACATATGAAAAACTAAAGGGCCCATCCCTTAAAAAAACTCTCAACGTATGTACACAGAAGAAATTTTTGTAACATTCATCAGGAAATGGTGACAGATTTTGTGTCAAAAAAAGTGTAATAATACATCAGGAATGGATGAATATTCATCAGTTTCTGATGACTTTTCATCAGGTTCACATTTTTACACATTTCTTTAGTATATTACTAAAAAAAGAGGTCATTTTCAACCAACCAAAATTTCAACCACCCAAAATAAACTTTTTTTGTGAAGAACCCCCCATTCAACACAACACTGAATGAAGCAATTCTTGATGATTATTTCATGTAATGTTGGAGTATCGTAACTTGATTTATTTTTGAACATTAACCCAAGTAACAAGCAAAATGCCTTTACTTCTTAACAGGTTTTATAAAAGGTTTGAAATTTGCTTTTCTGTTTTATGAAAACATTGATAAAAACTTGCTGGGTTTATGATACGAAAGTTTTAAAAATATCTTTAAGAATACTTTAAGAGCATGGAACATAGTTTTATATCACACTTCATTGTTTCTCTTAAAGCTATCCCAGAGAGGTTATTTATAAGACTTTTAAGCATTGTCAAAACTGCTTTGAAACTAAATTAAAACTACTCTGTTCTATGAAAGCATATTTCCAGATTATTTGAACTTGATCTGTCAAATCACATTTTTTTGTACAGTCGGTCGGTTTAGTGTCAAAGAAACTTTTACCAAAATTTGTGATCCCGGTAAACAAGTGATACTTTTCGCCCGTTTCCGGCTCCAGCGCGGATGTAACGGAGTACACCTATCCGAGGGTGATCGAGTACATGCCGATTTGGTCCATTGACATGCATGGGCACTAGATGTTTTTTTCCGGCACGTGTTGATCGAGTAACACGAGAATCATCATGGGCGCCGATTCCGTAGCTCCGTGAAGCCGATGCGCAGAATCAACAAGCTACAAATCATCAGTTAGGTCATCCGTTTGTCCGTCAGAGCCTTTCGAGGATAAGCTGGATAAGGCGTTCCGAGAAGCGGATAAATTCGTCGCGGAGTGCTAGTGTTTTAACGTTGGTCTAGTGTTGTTTATTGAAATCAGTGTTGTTGTGTCGACGGTAAATTCCTTTATGCGAGGAAAACTTATGATGATCCCAATCAAATAAATGAATAAAGAATATGAAAAAATGTATTTTGTTTTTTTATCCAACGATGAAAAAATAACCATAAAAAACGTTTTGGATCTACCTCCTGCTAACTAAAATTCGCATGCGCTACGGTCGCAGTACTACGCCTTTTGCTCTTGGTTAAAATCGCCTTAAAGCTCACTGCAGTCTACATGTTCTTGCTTAATCTTGAACAAGAGCTTCGCAAGAAACAAAGCTCTTAAAGTTTCTTGTACAAGAGCTTCTTAAGAAAAATGGCCCTAATAACTGCTTTGAGTAAGAGAGAATAGTTTTTATGAGTTCAGCCATATTAACACGAAAAAGCAACGGCCAAAAATGGAAGCCATGTTGATTTTTCAGAAAAAAAAATAATTAATCGGTCCATCAAAATAAAAAATCGATGCAATTTTGAACGATTCATGCCTTCGATGCATATTTTTTCGAGGTATCTAAGAAAACTGACCAGTGAAATTTTGATGGCAAGAATTTTTCAGTTAGAACGGCTGCGTAAAGTCACAGTAATTTATTATTTTGATATTATTTTATAGTTATCAATATAATTTTATCTTTTTTCATTGGCCATTTGTGATTTATTTCATAAAGAATTATTGAATTTAACGAGATAATAATTAGAACTGATTTTCCTTCCACAAATCAATTTTATCTTCAACGAGAGAAAACATCTTTAATGAAAGTTTATTTCAGTCTTGAAAACCTCTTCTGTGCGGTTATAAATTTAAGAAGCTTGAGCATAAGTTTTATTTAAGCATTTAAATACACCTGCAGAGTGTTTTAAAAATCAATGTCTATGCTGATGAGTTTTAGATGACTCCTAATAAATGGTCATGATAACCTCCTAAAATAGTCCACTTTGCTCTTAACTCAGGTTCAATGCTGATTTATTGTTGTCCTGGAGATAAAATGGCTTTATGGTCATTTTTAGCTAAGATAACTTCAATCTCTCCTCAAGATAGGTACAAAACTGAAAATGTTACTTGGGTAAGTGCTTTGGTTAATTTGACAATTTTATTAGATTTGAAATAGAAACATGTTAGATCACAAACACAGTAAAAATTGTGTAAATTTGGAAAAATGCATATTTTTGGAAGGTTAAAAATCATCTTTTATGATGTAATTTTAGCCCAATTTAGACTGAAAAAGTAATCTTACAACAAAAAAGTGGTAAAATTACACATTTTCAGAGGTAAAACTACACAGTTTTTTTTTCTGACATAAAAGATGTAACCTTTCCCAGATAAAATATGATTTTTTAACTGTATAGGCCAAAAACAACAACGACCAAAGCGTTAAATTATTTCCCACGTAAATTTCCCCGAAACGGTTCTTATCTGTACAACTTCAGACCATCACATGTAGATAAGGTTACGCGATAATTAACATCGTCATACCAACATTCACAACCCGTCCCTGGTGCAGCTGCCGGGTGTCACAAGAACTGAGTTGGTACGTATACTACACCTTTAGTACGGTTTCGTGTGATGTCAAAGTTAATCACAAGTCTCTCTTATTTTTTTTTTGCTGGTGAAGCCAACTACGAAAAAACCCACACATTTACATTTAGATATGTGATTTACGAACCGGCAATGAAAATACACGCATAGCTCCAAATTACCGAAATCCCACATTTGCAAGAGGGGGTGTTATCTTTTCCCGGGACCGGGCTGCTAGTCACCTGGAAAAGTGTGAAAGTGCTAGGGATGAAAGGATTTGGGAGCGCTTAATCTCTCCCAAGCCTCAACCGAAGCCACCCACGCAAGTGCATACAATTATCCCCGATTTTGGCGGATTTATAACCCGCACACAGGAAATGGATATCCCTCTCCCCCGGGGCCTGTCTGATAAGCCAAAGTCGTATTAAATGAATCAGTATCAATTATGCCAACAAGTCTGACCTTATCTGGTGGCAGGCCGAGGCCGTCCGAGGTTCATCAGCCATTGTTGTGCCCTAGGTAATCCTAGCCACGAAGGTAACCAACCGTTACGACATCCACAGTGCAATGTGTTTCTAGATGGAAAGTGTTGGTTAGTGGTAGATTGATTCCAGAACTGACAGCGTGGTTGACCATTGCACGTTGAGTAACACCACCCAACATTAATGTAGAAAATGGTTGACGCAATGGAGCACCCGCAGTCGAGCAGTTTTTGACAGTTCGCTCCATAAGAAATTAGAGAGCCTATATGGAGAGGCGAAATGTCACTCTCAGGGTTCCAATCGAACTGTCAAATCGGGGTTCCAATCGAGCAACAAGATCATGCAAGAACAAGGTTGGAATCAATTAAAAATAGTTTTGGCAAAAAAACGAGACTTATAACAATTACAAGTATTGTAAAACTGTTGTTGATAATAATCTGGTAGTTCTTGTTATGTTTGTGCTTGTTCGGTATAAGAAAAGTGCCAGCACGAAAGAAAAACTACAAGTTTTTCTACCTTAAATTTGAATGACTTTGGGTGTTTGAAATTTCTCCCAGAACATTTCATTTCCCTATGTAGGTCCCTATAAGAAATACATTGTAGAAAAAAGCAAAAACTGCTCGAATGGAAGTGCTCCATTGTAATGGGTTTAATGGAGCATTTCCATTCGAGCAGTTTTTGCTTTTTTTCTACAATGTTTTTCTTATGGAGCGAACTGTCAAAAACTGTTCGACTGCGGGTGCTCCATTCGTGCAACAATGTTTATTAAAAAAACATATTTGCAAAAAAAACATATTATCTTCATAGCCCAGCGAATGACCAAGAAGGTTAAAGCTGCCAGGAATAAATTAATAAACAATATCTAAAACATTATCACCAAGGGTGCAACTATTTATTTTTCTTCTAAATATCTGATAACTACAACTACAGAATTTAACAGTTAATTTAATTATACGCTACATAACAGATACCAACAAATTTTCTGTTCATTTTTATTTCTTAAGGAAGCAAACATGAGAAACTCCCCAGAATTCAATTTGATATTTTTCCATGAAATTTTGAAAAGGCCAAATGGTTTTACTAGCTGGGTAATCCTCCGCCAACTCACACAGCAGTTGCCCCGCCCCTCTTCGATTTGCGTAAAACTATGTCCTAAGGGGTAGCTTTTGTCCCTGATCACGAGTCAGAGGTCCGTTTTTTTAATATCTCGTGACGGAGGGGCGGTACGACCCCTTCCATTTTTGAACAATCGAAAATATACGTGTTTTACAATAATTTGAAGCCTGAAATGGTGATGGTTTAAAAATTTGGTGTCAATGGGACTTTTATGTAAAATTAGACGCCCGATTTGATGGCGTACTCAGAATTCCGGAAAAACGTATTTTTCAAAGAAAAAAAAAAACTAAAAAGGTTTTAAAAATTCTCCCATTTTCCGTTACTCGACTGTAAAGAATTTTGGAACATGTCATTTTATTTGAAATTCATTTAGACTTTGACACCAAATTTCTATCTCATCACCGTTTCAGGCAGCAAATTATTAAAAAAAAAACACATTTTTTCGCATGTTCAAAATGGAAAGGGGTCGTACCACCCTCCGTCTCGAGATATCAAAAAACGGACCTCTGATTCGTGATCAGGGACAAAAGTTACTCCTTAGAACAAAGTTTCACGCAAATCGTAGAGGGATCGGGGCAACTTTTCCCGATTTTGTGTGAGTTGGTGGAGAATTACCCAGTTTTAATTTTATGAAAAATTTGTGCGGTTCCTCTATTGACACTGTAAAAACTGGATTTTTACATCAGATTGTGTATCAGAAACAAATGTGTAATCTATTTTTGTGTAATTTTATTTTTCCACCGAAATTGAGGCAAAATTACACCGAAAAAGAGTTCCTTCATCAGGGGTGACATTGGGTTATACAATACTCAGCATTTTTGTATGATCTAATCTCACCCCTTAGACCCAATGTCAAATATCACAAAAGTACTTTTTAATTGCAAATTCGTTTATACATCCAAAAATGAGGTTGATAAAATTTTGCAACCAATATTTCGATTTTATAACTCGGTCAAAGATTGTTTGATCCACGCTGGAAATTTTTGAAAAAGTTGGCATTTGATGTTCCTTAAAACATATCAAAATTAAAAAAATAAAAATAGTGTTTTTTGCAAATCAAGTTTGAGTGAAAAAGAGTGAAACTAAAAATCACAAAAAATTACCTTGTATCATGTATGAATGGTATGAATAATCATACCTACAACTTTGCCGAAGACACCAATTCGATAAAAAAAAATCCTTCAAAAGATACCGATTTTTGAATTTTCATATGTCATTTTTATGGACAGCTGCCAAATTTGTGTGGAAAAATACATGGTCAAACTAATGATGCAAAATGGCTTCTTTGGGCATACCGAAGGCATCAAAAAAGCTTCAGCTGGATGAAAAAATACAAAGTCAAAATTTAAAAAAGGCTGATTTAGTTGAGAATTACCCATGTATCTAATGTTTATTTCTCCATAAAACTTTGAAAAGTAAATTAACACTCAAACGCTCGGGTAGTCATTTGACCCCTATTTTTTTTCTTAAAAATCTCATAACTTTTGGTAGAATTGACCAAATTCGATGCTTCCGGTTGCAAAAGATCCAGATTTGTCTATATTTTGAACTGTCAGATGGGGGACAAATATGGTACACTTTTACTGGAGATATTCCGGATTCCGTTGGGGTACCTCGGCCATCCTATTTGGGGTTTTGGTCAATAGAACAAAATCCATTTCACAGAAAAATGCCGGAAATGATGCAAAACTTCAAGGCATCCTTCTAATACATCATCCAGCAAAAATAATTGACATGGTTAAGTCATACGGGGCACTGGAACCGGTTCCATCTGGGCATCAATCGACATCAGCTCAGTGAACCGTTTTCGGTTGGAACCTGTTTCGGTGCCCGAAGGTCTTGGCCATGCCATGTGTCTATGCAGGATGATGTATTAGAATGATGCCTTGAAGTTTTGCATCATTTCCGGCATTTTTCTGTGCAATGGTTTTTGTTCTATTGACCAAAACTCCAAATAGGAGGGTCGAGGTACCCCAACGGAATCCGGAATATCTCCGGTAAAAGTGGACCATATTTGTCCCCCATCTGACAGTTCAAAATATAGACAAATCTGGATCTTTTGCAACCGGAAGCATCCAATTTGGTCAATTCTACCAAAAGTTATGAGATTTTTAAGAAAAAAAATAGGGGTCAAATGACTACCCGAGCGTTTGAGTGTTAAATTCGAAATATATTATAAAATTTTCATAATATATAAGATTCTGGAAACTTTTGAATGTTTTATTTGTCGATAGATACAATTTGTACAATGTTTTTTACGAAAAATAAATAGTAATATAATCACAACCTCATTCCCGGGCACTATTTTTATGACGTGCTCCCTATTGTGCAATTAGTGAAACGATTGCTCCCTGAGCGACTAGTTCCGGTGGCGCCCGATACTTAAATTTTTATTTTTACGCTCAATTAAGTTTAATACGGATTGATTACAGCTCTAAATGACACTGCAACAAGTTAACATCCTCTTCAAATGTCAACTTCACCCTTCCATGACAACACCGGCGTCTGTGGGTGGGCGTGGGTTGAATATTTAAAGTGTTTGGCACGCACATGCATCCGCACCCACTCCGGAATGGTTCAATTAGGCGCACTTTGCTGTATTTACGTGGCTTTCATGCTATGGGAAACATTAGGCTTCCGAGCATTGCCAATTTTATGCTGACTCATAAGCAACTCATCCCGAAGCTGGAGACAGATTTCTTCTATGTTATGTTGAAGATAAAATAGTCTTATTTGACTAATAAAAGGCAAATTTGTCTCGCTATAAATAAATTTAAAGTTCTGAATTAATGTCTCAACCACTAAAGTACTTTGAATAAATCGCTATTATGTAAACTTTTTAAAATAAAAATAACGATAAGTCACTTTTTCAATCACCGTCAAACTCTTCTAAGCTATCTCATTGATACTGATTCACGCTTTAGCCTACGAAGTCTTTTGATCTGAGCTAATGATGTAAATATGTTATGTTCGACAGCGTACTTGGCGGTGTAATCACTTACCAAAACATCTTACCCAGCAGCACGTGGACCAGACTCCCCTCATACAGAGCCTATTCCGCGTCAAATAAGATAATATTTTCTTCCTTTTTCCTCGGAATTTTACACACGTTGCCGACGTACAGAAACGCGTCACTTCTAGATTTTTTCCCATAACTATGCAAATGTGACTCCTCCATTGATCTTTGACGTGTATTAAATTCGCCCAGTCAACGCATATGCTTTGCTTATGTACTGCTCCCTGTTTCGTCATATCATACTTTCTTTTTAACATGCGATAACAGGCGATGTTAAAGTATGCACTACATTATTCAGCATGAGGATGGATACAACATACCTACCTTTTATTTTCAAACCACATTTACCGATTTTAAAGGTTTCGCTGTTTTTTTTATGTATTATGATTTAAATATTTCACTTTTATGACAAGTAATGGAATTATTATGAAACAGATTATATCGATGTTCGATTTTTCCTCTTAAAAAAAAAATCAGTAACATTGACCAGTATCAGGTAACAGCTAAAATAATAATTATTAACCAGTATTTCGTTCGCACGTTGTTTCTCAATTTCATCCACAAAAGCTACAAGGTATCCTCCTGTGATGCCAAATATGTATAAGACCCTAACCAACAAGCTGTGAGTTTTTTTTAATTTGGTTTCATAGCACTAAACTCAAGCTAACTGAATGCTAATAAACAATTTGAGCATGTTGGTCAATTTAGCTTCGAATTCCCACATTAGTTAGTGGTGTTTATGTCATAATTAGCCCAGATATTTTTTTTGTTTGCAAATATCTTTTCTATCAAAATTGAATGGTGTCGGTTCGGTAATTTAGCTACGGTAGATTCCTGCAAAATATTCCAGTGCAAATTGCAATGTGCTCAAATGGCATTCAGCCTGAAAAATAATCTTGTTTGGGCTAAATTCCATTTGAGCAGTTCAATTCTCGAATATGAAGAGGTTTTCTGATCGATTTGGTGGTGTATTAAATAAAATTTAAACTTTCAACTATCTAAAACTAAAAACCGTATTATAAGATTTTATTTTTTTCTATATTTAGTGGAAGAAATCAATTCAATTTTGTCTTTGAAAAAATATCTACACAGGCACTTCAAAGAATCCGTAAACGCGTAACATAACATAACCACAATTTCAAGATCATTGTGATGAGTTCTATGAATATTAGGATGCAACATACATAACTCTAAGGCGAGCATTCAGGGGCTTGTTTTGGTGGGCGTACTGAACTCAAATTCCAATTTGAGCATGATTGGACGTAACAGAAGGTTCACATGTGAGATGCATGAGCTTTAACTTTATTTTGTGTATGAGTTGTTTCCAAAACCATTTGCCCTAGAAGTGATGTTTTGGTAGCATTTTATAGGTAAAAACTAACATAATCCACCTATGTGGTTGGAGCCTTCCTCACTTATTATCAACAATGGCTGATATGATGGAATTGTACAAAAAAATCATCTATTTTTTAGATCCCGAATAAAAAAGTACATAAATATCACTAAAGTGGCCAGGGTAGCCAGATCATAAATGTTTTGGACTCGTTGGAAAGGTTTTTTGATAACCTAACCAACGATGGGTTGGATGGTGGATCCGGACATAGTTTACATACATTTAAGTGACATCCGGATATATGTGAAAACACATTTTTATACATAACTTTTGAACTACTTATCGAAACTTCAATCTGTATAAAACTCGATCTATGGGACCCTAAACCAAGTCGAATGCAACAGGTTCGGGTCAAATCGGTTCAGCCAGTGCCGAGAAACATGAGCTAGTTTGTTGGTCACATACATACATACACACACACATACACACAGACATTTGTTCAGTTTTCGATTCTGAGTCGATATGTATTAGGGTGGGTACGTTTTTCAAAAAGTTCTCGGATCAAGTTTTAGTATGGTTCCCCTTGTAGGGCATGCCCATAGGGACTTTCATGCCAAATATCAGCTCATTTGGTTGTAAACTGGCTGCGCGCATCAGGGTTAAAGTTTACATGGGAATTACTATGGGAAATTGAAACTTTTTGTTCAAACGCTCCTACAGGTCTGGGAAAATCACGCGCCAACTTCTGGTATGGTCAGGCCTATGGGGAATGGTCTGGAGAACACTTTTCCCGAAGAGAGCATATGGATTCGTTGTCCCTAGACCTGGCGCATCGGCAAACAATCCGATGTCTCCGGAATCAACGGTTTTCCCTCAAAAAGCATCAAATTTTCCTTAGCATGCTATGAAAGCTTGATGAACACCGCGACGCCATATGTCAGACAGCTATAATAAGGAAGGCAAAACGAAGGCATACCCATTAGGTTAGGTAAAGTGGGAGTTTCAAATGAATAATTTAAGTAATAATTTAATAAATTTAAATTTTCGAAAAATACTTTTGCTTTAAAAGCGTTTTTCGGTTCACTTTGGCATGCTAAACAATCCTACAAAAATCCACAGAAATTTGCCTGAATAGTGTTTAAATTTTCAGTTTTAGGCTAACTATTTTTTGACAGCTGGGCAGTGATGTCAACCATCGCGGCGCTCATTTTTGGTTCGCGGCACATTTTTCGTTTGTAGTGTTTTTCAGTTACGGAATTCAACAAAATTGTGTTCGAAGCACTTGTAGAACTCACCAACAGCAACATTTCTTTAGAACATTGTATAGCTAAAAAATTCATACGCAAAAAGTTACAAGAAGATTTCAGACCGCAGGACCAATGGTTCGCGATGCTTTCGTTCGCCTAACGCATTTTTGGTTGTAACTTTTTTTGTATTCATCAAAAATCAACACTATGTTGAGCAAAGTTGTACGATTTGGTGTGTTCTACAAGTCCTTCATACACAACTTTGTCGAATTCCGTAACTGAAAAGCACTACAAACAAAAAATGTGCCGCGAACCAAAAATGAGCGCCGCGATGGTTGACATCACTGCAGCTGGGTACCGAAAATTTTCAGGAAATAACACAAATAACAAACTACAACTTACGACTTCGGATAATTGAACACAATCTTCAAATCATAAAAAAATATTTTTAAGTGTTGTCCCAACTTGTAAAAAGATGTACAAAGTTTATTCAGCAATGTAAAAGCTTTTTGAAATATTATCCCAACTTGTTGTTCTCTGGAAAACAACAAAAAAAAAGTCAGATACTTTAATACGGCATTACTTCGAAAGTACAAAACAAATCGTGTCAAAACAAGGGTATCATTTTTTGTTTTATGTCCGCAAAATAAAGTGATTTTGTTACAGAGAAACTTCTTCGTCGATCTGGTTGGTTGGCTTAATTTTCAATGTTAACAAGTGAAACTTTTTGATTTTTTTTTACAACTTTAACGAAGACAATAAACCGTTCACAAAAATCACCCAAAAGATACAGATACAGAGAAACATCTTTTTACGCGATGCGTTACGTTTTTCTGTCGTTTTTTCCGGAATGACGCAACACTTTTGCAACATTTTAAAAGCAATTTGTAGGTTTTGTTCAGCTCTACTAAATGCTTTTTGAAGCTTGTAAAAATTGTCTATGGTTAAAAACAAATCGACGAATTCTAAAGTGCAACGCCGCCGCGTAAGAACAGGGTTTCTCTGTACACTTTCGAATGGACTGCACTCAAAATTGTATGGAGCCTTGTATGGGTAAACCAAAAAATTATAAATAAAAAAATAAAATTGAAATCTTGAACAAAATATATATATTTTTTTAATTCGGGGCTAAATGCTCTTGTGTCCTTCCAGTGAAATCAACACAGCGTAAAAAGAGGGTTATGCATCGTTATCCAGAGAAACCTCTTTTTACGCGGTGGTGTTACGCTTTTTGTTTCGTCGATTTCTCTTAAATCATAGACGATTTTTGTAAGCTTCAAAATGCGTTTTGTAGATCTGAACAAAACCTGCAAAATGCTTTAAAAAGAATGCAAAATGTTGCATCGTTTAAAAAGAAGTTTCTCTGTAATTAATAATTGAAATATAAAAAAAGCATGAGCATGAGAGAATTAATAATTGAAATATAAAAAAAGAAAGATAAACTTGTCACATGTTGCAAACAATGTGATCGCATGAAAGAACCCATGATTCTCAAAAGAGATACACGTGAAACAAAGGCTTGAATGAATAAATCATATTTAAAACTCTTCATCTTCTCATATAGCTATAAAAGTTGTTTGAAATTGGTTGTGAAACCTTCTGCTAAGGATCAACAGGTAACGCCAGTAGTAAAATTATCCCCCGTTTTCCCACAACCTGTTACCACCATGTTACCACAGAATCATAGATAGATGCGAACATCGCCAGCGACGACACCTCGGATTAGACGAGGACAGATAAAAGTGACTGTGAAAGAATGAGAAAGCCATCACCACCCCCTTCCTCTCGTTGGTGGAAAACTCCACACTCCGATGAATTGATGGTACAAATTTCTTGCTTCGTGTTTTTCCCGCCAAACTCCGGGAACATGCGTATACTGCACGACTTTGGCGCACCGCTCGCTAGATGTCGCCTCGATCGCGCTCCCGCAGGAAAAACGGCCAAACTGCCTGCCACTGTCTCCACACTCTGGGCCAGGCTGGCTGGGTATAAATATTGAAAGTTTCCACCGGAGCCGTTCACATCGCGTCTAACCGTTCCTCTCGACAGGGTGAAGAGTTCAAGTCAGGTCCTCCCAAGGTGTTGCCCAGGTCTTGTCCAAAGTGAATTCCGAATCCGAATTGATTTTGAGGTTTTGCGAGCTGCCGGGTAATTAGTTTTCTGTTGTGCTAATAGTGAGCTGTTCCTGTGCCCTCTCTTGGTGGTTTCCGGTTGAGTGACTGCTAAAACTCGGGTTTTCAACAGTTAGTGGACTATTCGCTGTAGTGCAACAGAGTGAGTAAACATTTTTAGACGTTATGCTACACTGGGGGGTGACGACGAAACGGTAGCTTTATTAATTGAAAATTAATTGAAAATCGTGGTGCAGGCCTGCTCTGTGTGACTCGCTGGACGAAATGAAAAATTCGCGCTTGATTGATGTGACAAGTTGGTGTTATTTTTGTTGAAAAGTGATGGAAAATGTAATTGAAATAATTTTTTTTTCGAATTTCAAAATGTTCAGGAATGTTTTACAACATGAGTTGAATTTTTGTTTCAATATTAAACTCTGAAAATCCAAATGTCGAATAATTTTCGAATATTATACAATTGGTAATGACAAC
This sequence comes from Culex pipiens pallens, assembly GCF_016801865.2. Lineage (NCBI taxonomy): Eukaryota > Metazoa > Arthropoda > Insecta > Diptera > Culicidae > Culex > Culex pipiens. Next base: position 91,477,814 of record NC_068938.1, on the reverse strand, counting down.
GAAAGTAACCAAGTAAATTCGAACATATTTTAAACAGCATCAGTCTGTCTATCCTTTATTTCATGTTCAACTTTGAAAATCGCAAAAAAAATATTTTTTTTAATGTTTGTTTTTGGTAAAATTGGTATCGTAAATCAAGGTGGCATTGAAAGGATGTCAATTTATTTTTCAAATATGTTTTAATCTGTAAGACTTTTCTCATGATTTATATTTTTGAAACATGGAGGGGACTTGCTACAATGGCAACATTCGTTTATATATAAAAAAACCATTGATGGCTTTGGTACACTCAAACCCCGATGGTTTGACACCAACCAACTTTTTAGTTTGACACCCCTTTTACACGGAGTTCACACACACTACGTTTGTTTTGATAGTGTGCGTGAGCGCCGTGTTAAAAGTGACAGTTCGTCACTTTTTAGTTTGACTTTGACCAACCAATGGGGTATAAACTAAAAAGTGTTTGTAAAACTAAAATCCACCGGGGGTTGAGTGTAGTCACTTTTATTCTTAGAAATTTCGATCCTAAAAGTGAGCTAAGGAACGTCAAATTTATCATTAGTATGTTTTTTAATGTTTTATTTGAAACAGTTACAATTTAATGTTTATTTAACTATGTTTTTATTAGCTTTGATTAAGATTAACATAAATTTGAGGTTTTGTAAAGAAAAAGTTCCAAGTTTAATCATAAATAGTTTTTTAGAAGCCAAATTTTTGGAAATATAATTTCCTTTTATAAGCTGAAACTAGGACATTTTTGGACTCTTCTTGTCACACAGTAGTCAATTATTACCAGCAGAACTTTTAAACACTCCAAGGCCCAAAGCTCCAAAAAAGTTGGAACGGTAACTTGAATCCGCTGGTTCTTGGGCATAACTCACCCAGTGTAGACGATTCTTTTTTCCAGATTTTTGTTAGAATATCTAGGTCAGGGGTGTTTAAAGTTTTTGAAGGCCGGGCCAAATTTGAAGCTTAAATGAGCTTACTGGCCAAATTTACAAAAAAAAGTTATTGAACGAACTAAATTACGTTATTTTTAACTTTAAAAGATTTAATTTCTTTTATTTAAAAAAAATCAAATCAAAATAATAGAAACGACAAATTAACGGTTTTCTATCGGTATTGTTGATTTTATTATTTTAGATTTTTTAAAATTAGTTTTTTAGCTGAATGTATTTGTGCTTTAAAAAAAAGTTTTTTTTATTATATTTTGAAAATGGTTACATTACATGTTGACTAATTCATCTAAAGGCGTAATTTTATCTATGAGTTAAGTGTGGCTAATGAAAAATCGTTGAGAGCCAAAATTTCAACATTTCAACGAAAAAAAAAAGTTATAAAATGTTTTATGCTTCCGTATAGTTGAACTTCAATCATAATTAAAAAAAAAGATTCTACTAAAAAAATATGCTAAAAAACAGTTATTTGCATCCAAAATTCGCTAAAATTCAAATTATTTTAAATAAACCCAAACATGCTCAAATGGTTCTAAATGCAAAGGAATGCATATTTAATTGATTTCATCTGATTGCACTGAAATTTTTTTTTTAAGTTTTGAAGATTTTTGAAAATATATTTTTGCTCCTGGTTTTTCGAGCCAATTTTTTAATAATGGGGGAGGGTAGGGTTGATCGACGAAAGCTTTGTAAAATATTTGCAACAAACTTGATCCTCCGATTTCCACATTTTGTCTGCCTGAGTTCGAACCCCGATGGAAGTGCAATGTAAGTTTAAGGGTCAGTTCATAAAAGGGTCATTAAGACTTGCAAATTAATAAAGAAATCTTATATTTTTGCAACTATTACAGAATTCTACCCAAGTCAAACTTGAATTTTTTTTTTTTAATATTTCTGAAATGTTTGATGAAAGTTTTGACGATATTTTCTAGTTTCACTCACATTGAATCGTGTGAAATTGTTTTAATTATAAAATATTTTGAACAAATTATTTGTATTCTAAAGTGGGGATCAAAATATTGATAAATCATGTTTTTTTATTAATAAAAATTAAAAAAGATTCGCATAAAAATGTTTAAAATAAACATTATTTTTGAAAAAAAGTATAAAATTACATGTGGTCCGCGGGCTACAAAATATCACCTCGCGGGCCACGTTTGGCCCGCGGGCCATACTTTGGTCACCTCTGGTCTAGGTGATCTTGGAACTTTGCAGAACTCTATTTGATCAAATCTGCTAGTTTTGCAATCAAAAATTTCGTTCCAACATTTTTTTTCGCGTCCGCAGAGGCAGTTGTTTAAAAAAGTTGGAACGATGTTTTCGCTCACACAAATGACAGATTTGATCAAATTGAGTTCTGGCAAATTTTAGAATCAAATTATTGGAAACAAGAATCGTCCCGAGCAATTCCATCTCAAATCAGGAATTTTTCTGGTACTTTTGTACCCGACCCTCTCCGATTTCAATGAAACTTTGTAGACATGTTATCCTAGGCCTATATAAGCCATTTTTGTGTATATGGAGCAAATAGTACTCGAGAATAACATTTGAGAAGGGCGTAAGGTATTTAAATATTTTAGTATTTTGCAATTTAAAAATTACTGTATCTCGAAGCCGTTGCATCGTATCAAAAAGTGGTCAAAGACAAACTTGTAGGAAATTGGATGGGCTTTCTGATAAAAATACACTGAAACAAAAATACACGCCACTTCTATGAGATTTTTTGATTTTTAAGTCTAAAACTTAAATTTGAAGGTGATGTCACGATTTTTTTTCGTTCAAAATTTTTTAGCCTAAAATGTTACTAAAAGACTGACGAAAAAAGCAGGATGGTATGTCTCTCCTAAAAAATACAAAAATCATTTACTAAAACTGTTTTTTTGAAAAGTGGTCTAAACGTCAAAATTTAAAAAAAACCGGTAGTGGGAATCGATTCTCCAGACAATTTTACATAAAAGTCTCCGTATTGACCATTGTCCTATGTCCAATCCTTGGGAAGATACAGCGGTTTTAAAAATAAAAATGTTGAAAAAACGGGATTTTTTGTGGTTTTTGACAATTTCTATATGACAGACTTGGTTTTTCAGTCTCGTAAATATTTTTAACGGAAAGCTCGTCCAATTTCCCATAAGTTTGCCTTTGACAGCATTTCAATGAGATGTAAGGGCTTACAGATATAAGCTTAATTACATTGCTTATAACTGAAAATAGAATATTTTTTTTCAGTGTGGTTGAACCAGGATAGTAAATTTGATTACGTAAATATAAAAACGATATAAATCAAAAAGCTGTCAAAGGAAAACTTATGGGAAATTGGACGAGCTTTCCGGTAAAAATATTTACGAGACTGAAAAACCAAGTCTGTCATATAGAAAATTCAAAAAACCACCAAAAATCTCGTTTTTCAACATTTTTATTTTTAAAACCGCTGTACCTTCCCAAGGATTGGACATAGGACAATGGTCAATATGGAGAATTTTATGTAAAATTATCTGGGGAATCGATTCCCACTATCGGTTTTTACTAATTTTGACGTTTAGATCACTTTTCAAAAAAACAGTTTTAGTAAATGATTTTTGTATTTTTTTAGGAGAGACATACCATCCTGCATTTTTCGTCAGTCTTTTGGTAACATCTTAGGGTATTTCCTCAAAAATTTTGAACGAAAAAAAAATCGTGACATCACCTTCAAATTTAACTTTTAAACTTAAAAATTGAAAAATGACATAAAAGTGGCGTGTATTTTTGTTTCAGTGTATTTTTATCAGAAAGCCCGTCCAATTTCCTACAAGTTTGTTTTTGACCACTTTTTGATACGATGCAACGGCTTCGAGATACAGTAATTTTTAAATTGCAAAATACTAAAATATTTAAATACCTTACGCCCTTCTCAAATGTTATTCTCGAGTACTATTGGCTCCATATACACAAAAATGACTTATATAGGCCTAGGATAACATGTCTACAAAGTTTCATTGAAATCGTAGAGGGTCGGGTACAAAAGTACCAGAAAAAATCCTGATTTGAGCTGGAATTGCTCCGATTGATTGAGTTATGCTCGAGAATCAGCGAGTTGAAGTTACCGTTCCAATTGTTTTGATAGGCTTGGGTGTCCGTGTAAGTTCCAGTGTTAAAAAAAAAACTAAAAAATATCACAGCTTGAAAAGCTCAATTGTTTTCGTCACACGAATTTTGTAATTCAGATTATTTTGTTAACACATTCTTTGAGAATACTGTTAAGAATGTTGACATTTTTGTACACTTTTTTTTGAAACACGTGGTTTCAAGCATTTAACAGCTGTCAGTCGTTTCAATTGGCGAATTTTGATTCGCTCATTCGAATGTGGTTCCATTCGAATCAACGAATCCTCTTTGTATTTCGAAACAGTGTCAACCGCCAGAAATCAGCACAATGATATTATTTAGGGGAACAGCATCTAATTCCAGTGTGTCTCTAATGTTGCCTTATCAGCACATTAACTTTCAATTGCAGCTCACAAAACGCGTTTTCAGCTGAAATCGGGTGTAAATAGTTCAATAGGAAGTGGGAAAGCAAGTTTCTATAAATAGTTCTGCAAATTGGATGGAGTTAGGAGCGAGTGCTTACCTGCCGAACATACGAGAATTTCTCCTATTTGCCCCAGTTTCAAACTTTAGTTTCAAAAAAGCCTAATCATTTCTACAGCCTCATACTATTTACAATTTCTTCCCGCATTAATAGTGTGAGTCATTTTCCATGTCCTACTTTTACGATTCCCGATCATAACCACACTCAATTTCCGCACGCACACGCACATCCGTTTCTGTAACCGTTCTGTGTGTGCCAAATCAATCAACAACGGCTGAATCGAGGACAATGCGAACCTTTTTACGACTTCCGATAATTGTTTAATATCGGACGTGCAACACGTAAAATTACTCCCAATCATCGGTGGCCGCGTGCAGTTCCGGCTTGGCTGCGTAAGGTCGGTCGTTCTATTGTTGGCCTAGTAATTAGTTAAGGTTAGCAAACATTTGAAGACTTCGAATTTCAAGCTTCTAGAGATTTTATGACTCCGAATCCGTACGATGACTTTTTCGGTTTTGCACGAATTACACAAATGTAAAAACAAAGATTCTTCAAAATAAAAAAAAAATCAAAAAAACTACAAAAAGGTCGCGACACTTAAAGATCAATTAGAGCAAACAAAACCCTACACCTTCCAATCGTTTTCCCATAACCTCACACTCGGCTCAAAAGGGGATGGGGTGGCTGATTGTTTGTTGTTTTGCTCCCGGAAAACAGACATTCCTCCCACTTGAACGAGTTTTCTCGCTCGAGGTTTACGACGCGCCCAAACGCATTGTTTTGTTACTGTCCGCCCAGTCCGGAGGTTTCTTTTTTTTATGACAAACTCCATTCGGCGTCGTTAGGTTTATGACCTAAGCTACAAGCCGACGTTCGTAAAAACCCTGTGTGTCCTGCGAGTCCTTTGTTTCTGTTCGGGACTGTGGTTCAATTTGCAATGAATTATGTTTTCAAATAAAATTAACACGATTATCGCTTTTTGCAACATCATGTTTAAATTAATTTTTATCAAAAAATCAGAAACGAAAATGATGCTAATGAATTGAATCGAAAACATCAAACATGAAAACTTTAAATTCATAATTTTGAACCACAAAACTCAACAACAACCCACTGTGCAATATCCTCTTGGGCTGTATCAATTAAGAATTGTTTTGCAGTTTGTTTGCAAGTGGTCTCGACTGAGTTCTTTGTTGTTGTTGTTGATGCCCGTTGTGATGCTTTCTTTCAGTGCTGAAAATATGAAAAACGATTAGCAAAAAGTCAACCTCCGGGAGACGGAACCATTTGGCAAGAAGGGGACGATTTATTGGGTTCGGTTTGAGGCAAAATTTGTTACTACGCCAGCACTGAGTATGGTGGACTGTTTGTGAATTATAGCTTTATCGACAGTTTTGGGTTGTTGTGGAGGAGTAAAACGAATCCCTTTTTTTGAGAATTGAGGATTAAAAATGTGAGTCTTCAAACGAAACTTTTGGTCGATATTACAGGTTGGTTGGTGAAGTTTTTTTTATGGCCCTGGGTTACACAACTACATATTTTGAAAAAAAAAAAATGGAATAATTCCACTGCATTTCTACCAAAAATATGTTACAGCCAACCGAGTATATAGTATTGATAGCCGGGCACAGTGGTTCAAAAGGCTGTTTTGACGAACTTAATTGATTAGAGCAAAAAGTAAGCATTTTCGTGCTTCGACATGTTCTACAACTTTGTTCAGCGTTGTTATGGCCTACTTTTGATGAAATTTTTTTTTTCAAAATACTCATCACAGTAGGCTATGGAATTTCTAACTTTTGACTGTTAAGAGATAGAGCTTTGGTGTCTTCGGCAAAGTTGTAGGGCTGAAAATTTCCACAAACTTTGTCGAAGACGCCAAAGCTCTATCTTTGCGTTGAATACCAGTTTTGGAACCTTTTTCATAAATCCCTGCCAAAAACCAGTTTTTTGACTAAAACTATGTTGAACTTTGATTTTAGACGATTACAATGTTCAGAAGAGTTGTCAGTAATATCAAAACAAACAACTTTGTCGAAGACGCCAAATTGATAGGAGCTATATGTGATGAGTTATAGCAAGATTTGGTGATAATTTAGCTAGTTTTCGAGATCGGTATACAAAGCCTCGGGCAAATTTGGGCAAAAACCCATACAATAGGCTTCAAGTTCATTTGTCCGAAGGTTTACGGTCATAGATTTCCGAGCATTTTAATTTATTTTATTTTTGATTACTATTTAAATGCATTTAGGACACTTTTAAGGCACATAAGCCATTTTTGCGATATATTCTCTCTGGCCAGGGGTTGGTGCAGTTGGTTGAGGGGCGCCGAGACCGATGTTTGTACAAAATTTTCATATCAGTTATAACATCCTCATTACTCTCATTAGGTATTTAAAACAGAAAGGGCGCTAAATTGTAAAGAAGGACTACAAATAACTAGATAATTAGGATTAAAATATAAAAAAAAATTAGGGCGTTAAAATCAATTGTATGATTATTTCTACCGAAGTGTTTTTGAAAATTCATACCTAATGATACATTCATCAAAGAAGGGGCGCTCAAGTGACAGAAAGTTCAAGGAGTTAAGATCTTTTAAAAATAAAAACAGCATTCATATTTGAATCAATATTTAATGAAGTTACATTCATACCTTCCAGAATAAAAAATGTCCAACTACATGTTATTTTCATGTTAATTAGGCTGTGAATCACAATCAGCAAAATTCAGAAAAAAATATGGTCATATTTTGAGCTTCTTTGAGTTAGGAATGATTTTAGCATTAAAAAATATATAAAAATGAAATATTGAAATATTTTCAGCACGATTTCTTCTTTTATAAACAACTTTGTGCATTGTCTACGCTTTTTCAAAATACTCAAATAATCAAATCAAAATCAAATTATTCGCTCTACAGCATTGCCGTGGCGTTCTCGATAGCGAGATTCCTACTCGAAACTAGGTGCCCGAAGGCTTGATTGTTGCAAACTTCTTTTTACACCTAAACTTCCATCCACCCCAGGATTCGAACTGATCAGCTAACCTCTAGGTTAGACCGGGGACATCATTTACTTCCCCATCAGACGGAAGGCGTCAAATCTCGTCTCGAAAAATTCCACCGGGACCTTCTGGGATAGAACCCAGGCCGACTGGGTGAGAGGCAACCATGTTTACCCCCACAACACGGGTCCCGAAATATTACAGTTTTGAAATAGGAAAACTGCTTTATGACCAACATTATTATTTTTTCAAGAAAGCTTTGGTAATGAGAAAATATTCAAACTTTTAATTTCTGAAAGTGAGTTTCAGTTAAAAACAAAGAAATAATATTTTATCAAGGTTTGAAAACATTCATTTAGCTTTGTAGAAATAATTTTAACTAATTAAAAATAAATAAATAAATTACCGATTAAAAATTAAAAAAAAATTACGAAGAATATTCCCAGACATCGTATCGGCGAATCACTAAAACTGAATGGTTAAAAATTTCCTCATATTGTTTACCTAATGTAATGATCTTATTATTATCATTAAAATAAGTTTCATCATGAATAGTCCTGGATTTTTAATGATCTTCAATTGATTTTTACGAAATTTGGTTCTGCCGCTGATTGATTGAGCATTCAATTCTATGCATCATTCTGAAAAATAAATTTAACAGAAAACTAAACACTGCTATCGATTTTATTAAATTTGAGAAAACAATAAATGTTCAATTCAACTTATCTAATATTAATTTGAAAAGTAGTACATGAAAAACTGTGTCCCTGAATTAAACCATATTTAGATCTCTAATTGCAATTATAAAATCAAAACTCATTGAAGCAATCATTTACTATTAACATCAATTTATCAAATGCTGGTAAATTTTGGAGGGGCGCCAAATTGATGCTTCGCCAAGGGCCCCGTGGACCCAAGGTAAGGCTCTAATTACATTTCTAAAATTCTAAAGATACAGATCTTTGGAAGGAATTTTTGATCGATTTTGAGTCTTCGACATAGTAGTAGATATAATTTGTTGGTAACTTTTAATTTCCCTTTTTTACTAAAAGTTACTACTATTTTTTTCTGATACACTTTTTCAATGTTTCACTAAAGTACTTTTTGATTGCAAAATAAGGTTTTACATCGAAAAATGAAGTTGAAAAATTTCTGCAACCAATATTTCGATTTTTGAAAAAATCAGTATTGATCTTAATATTCATAACTCGGATTTTATGCCCGTTCTGAAAATTTCTGAAAAGTTTTAGTGACAAAAAGTGGAATTAAAAAACAGCAAAAACTTGTTTTATCAATAAATCAGTGTAGTCCTTATCCATATCTACAATTTTTGTATGGACAGCTGCCAAATTTGTATGGGAAATTATATGGACAAACTAATAACAATCACGCAAAATTGGCTTTTTTTGGGCATACCGAAGGCAACAAAAAGGTTTCAGCCGGATTACAAAATACATAAAACGTTACTTAATTGTGGTTCTTGGTGCCTTCCTCTCATTTATAGAGTGATTCCAACCCCCCTAAAGTGTCCACATGGTTTACGGATTTTCCCTAACGTGATCGCAGCACTTAAGAGGTTCTAATAAAAAAGTGACATAGATTAGGCAAAGATTAATATCACAACTGATCAATGATGTCATAGCATTATTATTAAAATGCCTGAAAATCAGTTATCAACAAACTCATTCCCCAAATATGACACCCCCCCCCCCCCCCCCCCCCCCTTCCAAATCGATTCAATCCTAATTACCGCCCCCAAAAAACATCGAACAACTGAAATTGAAAAATTAAGCCCAACCAGCATTCATCGCCGTTTGAAGCCTTTCATACCGGGTTGCCCCTAGAGCACGGGAGATTAAAATTAATTGGACTTGGAACGCTCAACAAGTGGCACTTGTTGCGTGACAAGGGTTGGACGCTGAACGGCGACCACAGAGTTGTGGAAGTGTGGAAAATCGGAAGCAACAGGTTTGGAAGCGTTTTTCATTTGCGTTGAGATGAGATGCTCAAATTTAGTCAAAAAGTTTGTTTTTGAAATACATATTTTTCAGCAATTTGACTAAGGATATAAATTATAAGTGTATATTATCAATCATAAATATATAGATTATAGATATATACAAAATATAACAAAGAAGTGAGGTAAAAACTGTACGTCACTATTGATTACAACTCACTAAAGAGAATTTTCCTAATTTGTGCCGGGGAAAATTGAAAAAACTCCACGTGGGAGGAATGAACACCTGAGTGAAAAAAAATCTGGCACCCAGGAAGTGAGTGGTTTGTTTGCTGTGTTTGCCAGCCAGCCGTATACGTCACGATGTGGACACATGAAAAATGATATTTTAATGTGGGCTGGCATGCTTTCAGTGTACGCGTCACGTGGAAAAGCCTACCGGCACAAAACAGGGCGGAAAAGTGCAATTTTTCAGGATCCTTTTTTGCTCTACTTGTTTTTAAAATTGCACAGTTATTGCAGGTGACAATTTTTTTTGCGGTTATTTTCTAGAATTGTGAAAAAATTCCCTCCAGCGAGTTTCACCTTAAACAATGTGCCTTTTCCAGCTTTTGTCCGAGCGAGTGCTAATGACAGTAAGTTATTTGTAGAGGTGGGTTGAACTGCGAAAGGACACAGCTAATAAGCACACGGGAGAGATGTGATTTGCGTTTATGTTTTGTTTGTCTTTGTTAGTAGCTTTGGTGAGGAGGACAACAGCTTTGTACGAAGTGGGTAGGATGACCGTTTCCAGCAGGGAAACTAACAATACGGTGGCCCCAGCAAAATTGTGAGACACTTTTGCAGCTGTCAACAACGGTGTTTTTTACTTTCTTTTTTTGAAGGTGTGAGGCACTAGGGTGGTGCTTACAAATTAACTATTCAAAACAAAACAATATCAATAAAAAGTGTCAATCATTATTTTATATCAATGTTTAAATTTTGAAAAAAAAAAAATCAGAATACTTTTGTTAAACAAAACCGCATACTCGACAAAAAATGTGCAATGAATTAAAAAAATGCATTTTTTTATTATAATCGTCAACCAAATTCTAGGCACATGGTAAAAGATAATTGACCATCGCTCTTTAATGCAAGGAAATTTAATTAAATATTCTTCTCAATGTATTTACAATTTTATTTAAAATATTTCAATCTGTCTCTATCAAATTTAATAAAAAAAACAAATTCTGCAAAATATTTTAATTATTTTTGAACAAATCTCTTTTCTAGAACAAATCCATTTCCATGAACCACCCTAACCCTCCAAATTTAACGAGCAAGGTAGCAGCACACTTCTGGAAAGCTGCTGGTGGTCTCATGTTTATTTTTGGCCATTTTGCAGCATGCTGATTAGATGGTGTCAGTTAACACCGGCTGACTGTTTGCTCAAGAATTTCGACACATTTTGCAAGCTTTCTGGAAGATTCTCGTTTCAAAAATAAAAGTGATTAGCTTTTCCTGATCTTACACTTTTTCAGCCGCTGAGTTTCATCATCTGAGTAGAGATAGAGAGGGATGACAATTTCACAGAAGGACTCCAATCAAAAACACATGGACACACGGCAGGGATAAGCAATGGGTCACTTGTGTAAATGTTATTTTTTCCCTTTCCAACCGCCACCATGGAACCGTTCAAAAAAAGGTCAAATTTATGTGTATAGCTAGCAACAGTGGTTAGGTGTGGCGTGGAAATGACAGATAAAACAGGGTGAAAATGATGAGCTCTACAAGTTGCTTGGTGAGAAAGCTTGGGAATCCATCCATGCCTTCCGGGAATGTTTCTGGAAAAGGTGTTAATTTGGTGAGCATAGGTATGGTGTTGATGATGTACGCGGAAGTTCACGTTTGATGTCGTTGGGGGTGTGGTAATGCTCAGTTGGGATAATTACTTTTGATGATTGCTTTCTGGTAATTATGGTCTATTTTGTGGCTTTTAGAGTTGCTAAGGAAAAATGATTGATATCTTTAAATTAATTTGTGTTTCTTCATTGTTTTATTTAGCATGTTTGACTGCCAAAAAATCTTGAATTTGCAGACTCATCAAACGTGGAGGTTCATGCTCCATTCCTGAAGACACCGGAGGAGACCGAATCTCATCGAAACAACTCGTAAATAATATGCCTATTTTCTTTCTGTTATTAGAATATGGTATGGGTTTTTTTATGCCTCCATTCCATTTCCGCAAAATCATGCCCTTCCGCAAAATAAAAAATGAGCAAAATATAAAACAAAAAATTATGAACATACTTTTTCCTAACATTATATGACTTTTACCGAACTGTAGTCCCAAAATGCATCATTTTAAAAAGATTGGAAGTTTTTATTTGATTGAACATGCATAAATAACAAATTATGATGAAATTGAAAAGATACTTATTGCTTCCATTATGATGATGGAAGGCACTATCATATGGAGTTCCTAAACTGGAACTTTGTTTTTGATTATTTTAAGCATGTTTTAGCGATTCTAGTATCAACTAATTGACATTTGATTTATTTTTTGTATTTTTAATCCGACTGAAACTTTTTTGGCGCCTTCGGTATGCCCAAAGAAGCCATTTTGCATCATTAGTATGTCCATATAATTTTCCATACAAATTTGGCAGCTGGCCATACAAAAATGATGTATTCAAATTCAAAAATCTGTATTTTTTGAAGGAATTTTTTGATCAATGACTGGAATTTTTCGATCGATGTCTTCGGCAAAGTTGTAGGTATGGATATGGACTACACTGAAAAAATTATGCACGGTAAAAACATTGGTGATTTTTAATTTAACTTTTTGTCACTAAAACTTGATTTGCAAACTAAACACTGTTTTTATTTTATTTTTTTATACGTTTTCAAATCAAGACTAACATTTCAAAAGGGCGTAATATTGAATGTTTGGCCTTTTTGAAATGTTAGTCGCGATTTGAAAATTTTAAAACTATTGTTTTCGAAAAGTTCGGAAAATTTCACGAATGTTTCATATATTAACATTGAAAATCGGACCATTAGTTGCTGAGATGTCGACGTTAGAAAATGGTGGGTTGTTTGGGTGAGACTTAGAAAACATCTATTTTCCTGTTTTAAACCTTCGCATGGAAATATCTCAGCAACTAAGAGTCGTATCAACAAAGTCCAAAAATGCAAAATATAGATAATTTCCTCAGCTTTTCAAAAATATTTTTTTCAAAAATGAAAAACTGCAGTTATTTTCAAAAAAGTCACCTAAAAATGGATGTAACTTGAAAACGGTGCACTTTATCAAAATTTCACTAAAGTACTTTTTGATTGCAAATTTGATTTTACATCAAAAATGAAGTTGAAAATTGTTTGCGACCATTTTTGTCAATTTTTTGAAAAAATCAGTATTGATTCAAAAATTCATAACTCGCTCAAAGATTTTTTGCACAACCTGGAAATTTCTGAAAAGTTGGCATTTAATGTCCTCTAAAACATATCAAAAAATAAAAAAAATTAAAAACAGTTTTTTTTTGCAAATCAAGTTTTAGTGACAAAAAGTTAAATAAAAAATCACCAAAATTTGTTTTACCGTGTATCATTTTTTTCAGTGTAGTCCGTATCCATACCTACAACTTTGCCCAAGACACCAAATCGATCAAAAAATTCCTTCAAAAGATACAGATTTTTGAATTTTCATGCATCAGCTGCCAAATTTGTATGGAAAATTATATGGACAAACTAATGATGCAAAATGGCTTCTTTGGGCATACCGAATGCACCAAAAAAGTTTCAGTCAGATTAAAAAATACAAAAAAAAATCGAATGACCGAAATCTGAGAGAACTACTCTTGTAACTTTTAAGGATCGAGTTGTTCAGCTTTGGCCTATTTGACAACGTTATAGGTAGAGCTAGTGATTTTTAGTGATTTCATGAAAGCCGCGTAATCCGCATAATTCGTGAAATTTGCCCATAGCCGTAAAATTTGGTAAATACCGCAAAATTCTAAATATTTTATTGTCAAATTGTACCCAAGGGTATTCAGCATTTATATTTCAGATTTTATAATTCATACAATCCACAAGATTTTCAACAGTCATTTTGGAAATCATTTTTGGAGTTATTGTTTATTAAAATGTTTAATAAAATGCAGATTATTGATTGATATTCTCAAGCATCATAAGTAGGCTCAGTGATTTTTCACGCTCGAAAATTTCAAATTTCACGGGGACCTCAATTTCAAAACACCGAATTTCACGCAAATTTCGCGGAACGTGAAAAAAGTTAAAATAACTCTGAAAATTTTATGTTTAAATCACGAAAACTACTTTTTATGCGTAATTATATGTTATTCTTCGATAAACTAAAAAATCCACACTAAATTTGAGCGTGACAAAAAATCCTCCAAATTTTCAAAAAAGTTTCAACCTGTTTTATGGATGAGCTCTATATATTTTTTGAAACAAAATGTAGGGCATGCGTATTCTCATTTACAGAACTGCTTCACTGCTAAAAAGTTTTCGCGCATTTGCTTCTGTTTTATCATTTTATTAAATTTCATATCAAAGCAAGATTTAACAATCTTGTCCAGCCAAAAAGAGTAAAATAATTTGAATTTTCTGCGACATTTACTGTCGTTCTACGCATAATTTTCCCATGTTCAAAAAAGGGCAACTGAGAAAAACGCGATTGAAATTTTTCGATCGATTTCTGTGTTTCTACGCATAATTGTCCCGTGAGTCCCTATTCGCCCTGTATGTCCCTAATCACCCCGGTTAACATTTTATCACCCTTATTTGTAATCCTCTTACAGCTAAACAGGTACACAAGATGAAATGCTTCTTAAACTCATGATTTCGTGATAGAAAATACTTGGTGGGACACTTATGCGTAGAAGTTCAACGATGGGATAAACAGACTTGGTGTTGTTTACAATGATTTTCTGAACAAAGTATTAGATTTTATGTGTTTTTCTGAAAATATACGTAAAATTATTACTTGTGATGTTTCAATGCACTCCGATGCAATGGCGCACTGCAAATGTTAATAAATGACAAGAAGAGTGCTAGGCGTCATCTAACCTAAGGCACTCTCCAGGATCCCTTCGAAAGATTGGCTGCGCTAGGGTCTGATTATTAAATATACGTAAAATTAAGCTTAAAAATGATAAAAAGTCAGAATCGTCCAAAAATGACATGGGACAATTATGCCTAGAACGGTAGTTTAGCACATAAAAAAAATATTTTTTGAGGTTTTCATCTCGCTTATCAAAAACTGAATTTAAAATCAAAAGGCAAAAATAATGTAATCTGTAACAAATGCAACATTATTATTGTAAATGAGAACAGAAAACATAAAAAGTAGTATTTTTTAACTTTCACGGAAATCATCAACCCAAATAAGCAAATATCGTTAGGACTCAGAAAGAATCTGAAATGTTTTAAACAGTTTTAAATAAATACTCTTCATTTTTATTTATTTTATTATTTTTTTTCGTTTCAAATAAAATAGCAGTAAAATTTTTATTGCAGCGAACGAAGATATTACTAAATTTAGTTAGTTTCTAAAAGAAACTGAACAATTCTTCAAATGATACATATCATGGTTTTCAATTGAAAACTTATAAAATTTACTTAAACAGTCTTTATGGATGATATATTTATTATTTTGTTATTTAAAAAAAATGATTTGAGGAAATTGATAAATTTCATGAATTTCTCGCCGTCAACGAAATCGTCAAAAATCACTAACCCTGTATTAGTAATTGAACCAAGGTATTCATTTGCTTAATCATACAGTAATTCATTCCTATTTGAGTCTGATAAATTATTTTAAGAAATATCGTTACAAATCCCCACAAACATAAAATTTCACGGAATTTCGCGGAAAAAGCCAAATTTCGCGGATTTCACGCTGTCCGCGAAATCGTGAAATTTCACTAACCCTAATCATAAGCTTTGGTTTTAACATGCCATGGATAATACAGGCAGCATAAAGAGAAAAAAAAGAGTTCCTAAAATCGTGAACACGCGTTCATGAAATTGAGAATCACGAACAAAATCAAGCCTGCTTCGGAGAGATCGCTGGCGGCAATTGGACTCGGAGTAGAAAGAGGGTTGGGTGCTCACCCCATTCAAACCTTCGGATTTCAAGGTTCGAGCAGAAACTTGCAACAGAGACCACAAAAGACCTGGCTTCGTTAAAGTGGATGGTTTGATTTGATTTTTGGATAATACAATATGAAGTTGGAAGCATGCTATAACACATGAAGAATTTTTTTTCTTTTATACACGAATTTAAACTAATAATGTGAAAGAACGTCATTTGAAACTTCAATGCACAAAGCAATTTTGTTTTCTCTGTACAATTTATTAAAATAACGATGGAAAAATTGCATAACGCACAAGGAAAGTATAAAAACAATGAATATTTTGGTCTAAATTGAAGATTTTTTAAATTCAATATGGTTTAAACTACAATACATGTTGTAAAATATTCATTAAGATTGCAATTTAATAATTTTATGATATCGTGTAGTTTCAATTTTGTTGCCGTGTTAAATCACTAGCCCTAGTTATAGATTATTAAATTTGGTCTTTGAAAGTATCTGAATTTCCAAAAGCGCCTCCTGCTCACAAAATTGCAGGAAAATTGGTTTTCCCTTACATTTGTTCAATTTTCCCCAAGCAAACAGCATGATTCGAAAAAAAAAATCTGTTTTTTTTTGTGTTTTATCATAAGAGCGACCTAGGCCGTGATAGGGTGGTCAAAAAAATGGAAATTATCGTCGATTTTTGCAAAAACCGCGTTGCGCGTCGAAAAACCCAGTTTTATTTTAAAAATCCATACGAATCCTGTTGACGAAACATCACCATTTTCACATATTTACGTAAATTGAAATCCGATAAAAATATTTTCAACCGTAGGATTTGATCCCGTGACCTCCAAAACCGCTTTTTAAGTTTTCATACGACCTTTTCAGATATAAGGCTTAATTTTTCGAAACTTTAAACTATTTTTTGCTCAAAAGCCTATCTAATCATTTTTCATTTGCGTCTAAGACAGCAAAAATCGGTTGAAATGGCGCGGAGTTATGATTTTTTGATAAGTGTGGTTTTTGCGATGTTTTGCGAATCGACGAAAATTGCCATTTTTTGGACCACCCTAAAACGGTGTAGATCACTCTATTGGCCTAACAAAAAAATAAGGGTCTAATTATTTAGGCCAAGGAACCCCAAGTCCAATTTTGAGCCCGACCAGACAACTTTTGTTTTTCTAATCAAACTGTTTTCGTGGGAATTGCTGTATTAACCTGGCCATGGTCTTCGTTTCGTGCATACACTTATGCTGCCGTTTTACGACGATATGATGTATACGCCATTTTGGACATTTTCAATTTTATTATACAGTCCGATAAAGAATCTCACAAGCTATTTCCTGACGAAAGAATTTTTCAAAAAACTGATCTGGGGCCCATTTTATTAAACAAACAAACAATGATGTACCAATTTTACTCATCATGATGTATTTATACATTGAGAATTGATAGAAGTCAAATTCAATACTGTTCGAATGTTGATTTGAGGTTCTGGGACCAAATCAAGACTGGGCAATATTTGATTACATTAT
The DNA here is from genome assembly GCF_016801865.2 of Culex pipiens pallens. NCBI lineage: Eukaryota > Metazoa > Arthropoda > Insecta > Diptera > Culicidae > Culex > Culex pipiens. The sequence continues at coordinate 91,460,718 of NC_068938.1, read as the reverse complement.
TTTGATTTAATTCTTAAGGGGACGTCCATTAGGCGTCATCCATAAAGTACGTCACGTTCTGAGGGAAGTGGGGGTTTCGAGCCAGCGTGACATTGCGTGTTAAAATCATAGGGAAATCGTGACAAAGGGGGGTGGAGAAATTTTTGGCTGATTTTAATGTGACGTACTTAATGGATGACACCTTATCCACATCCAAGTAGACACTTTTTTAAAAAGTGTCTTGCGGACAATTGTTCATGCAAAAAATGTGTTTATGGAGCGGTTCCGTTAATCTGGAACATCAGAAAAACATGATTTTTCCAGCTTTTGTTATAAAATCAACTCATGGTCCAATAATTTCAACCGGATTTTTTGTAAATCATTACATACGTACACTACATACTATCTCTAACTGTATGGGATCGATTCCCACCAACTGTGGCCGATCCGGAACCGGTTCCAGGGTACCACGAAAACGGTTCCAATAAGGGTATCGCTAGAAACCCGTCATGTTGCATATTAAACTTCATGAATTTGAAAATTATGACCATCTGAGGCATTGTTGGAATTCGAGCGAGAAGAAGGAAAGCATTTCTCGCTCGCGAACGAGGGAGAGAACTTGTAGTACTTTTCTCTTCTCGCTCGCGCTCGCATTTTCGTTCGCGTTCTCGCTCTCGCCGCGAGCGTTCGCGAGCGCCTCGTGCTAGCCGTTCGTCCCAAGCTAGCAATTTATTTATCAGGCTTATGAATACGAACCAGGCGATGTTATAGAGGTGTAACTTCAATCGCTGTGTTGTTTTTTGTTCGTTTCTAACAAGTTCAACTTCTCGCGAACGGGCAATTCTGGCTCGCGAGAAAGCCCGTTCGCGAGCGGAGGAGAGCACGGGCAATCGGTGAGTTTCTCTCGGCAGCTCGAGACTCGCGGCGAGAACTCGAGAGAGAGAAAATTTTCTCGCGAGAGCGCGATAATACCAACACTGAATCTGAGGTCATGCAAATATTCTCTGACCCAACCTGGTCACTCCGGAACCGGTTACCGGTGGCCACAGGAGGACACTTCCGGAGTGCGCAAGGAAGCATACCATATGCGACATATCAAACTTCATGAAATTGCTAATTATGACCATCTGAGGTTATGCCAATATCCTCTGACCCAACCTGGTCACGCCAAAACCGGTTACCGGTGCACGGAGAAAAAAGAGATTCCAAAAGTTCGAATATAGTGTTCAAATCTCATGGTACGATTTCCAAAAACGTACCATCGGATTTGAACACTTTGTTCGTGGTTCCCATTTTCATGAACGCTTGTTCACGTTTTTGGGAACTCTTTTTTCTCCGTGTGGCCAGTGGGGACACTTTGGGAGTATGCAAAGAACCCTACCATGCGACATATCAAACTTCATGAAATTGCTAATTATGACCATCTAAGGTTATGCCGATATCCTCTGACCAAACCTGGTCACGCAGGAACCGGTTACGGCCGGCACTTTTTTATATTTCCCTAATAAAGAGATTTTTTTAAAAGAAGTGGTGGACGAGGGTCGTCTGAAAATGTAGCAAGTTTTAAAAGGTTATATTTTAACAAAAATTGTATTTTATTAACAATTTCAAAATTGAATTGAATTGAAATATCATTGCAAAGATACAGAGAAAAAATAAGTTTTCTCAGTGAGTCATATTTTCGATTGCAGATATCTTAACTAAACGTTTCCTTCATGTTTGGTTCCAATCGTTGGAACTCGAATCCAAGAGTGTACTCAGTTTAGTATAATTACTCATATGGGACACTAATGCGGACATGGGCAATATGTTTTCATGTTAAAACTTTTGTAAATAGTTACTTTCATTGTTTCACTCTTCAAATATTAGAAAAAACTATTCTGAATGAATACTAAGTAAAAAGTCTATTGTCCAACTTCAGAAATTAATATCTATCAAGTGGTCACGCTTCTTCTGTCAAGGAGTGTCCTTACCCAAAGCCACAACCAATTTGTCAACTGGATGGCAAAAATGAAAACAACCATCCAACCCTGTATTCCAACCACGAAGTCGTCCTTCCGTTCGCCACTATTAGTCATTATCCGTTTTCCTGTCCTTATGCGAAAACAAAACGATAATAAATTTAAATAATGTCGTTTCGTGGGACCTTGGCTGCTGCTCTTCAAGGGGCGTCGTGTGACCAAGCATAACTTTGCACACCCTCGCAAAAATCGAAGATGATGACATTTCGCAGCAGGTTTCTCTTCCTGGTTCAAGATTCGACGGCCTTGAATGATAAGAGTGTTGATGCCCTTGTCCTCTCTTATCCGACTGGGGGCGGGAAAAACACAATCTTATCACAGCGGAGACTAAATCCTTTCACCCCATTCGGAATTCTACAACATCATCGTCGTGTGTAACCAATCTGGTTGGCGTGTGTTACATAAATTCCCGGATGTTGGCGGCGAAACGGAACCACTTGATAAATATTAATCTTCATCATAAGACACACACACAGAGAGAGTGTATCCGTTTCTTCGACTAGGTCTTGGCGGTAAGGCAATTTGCCACATAATCTTCGCCTGCTGGTATGCATCATGTAACGCAACGTGCTTCACCGCAAACAACCCCTGAATGGCTACTATCGCGAAGCATCATAGAAAATTTATTTCCTCCTTTCGCCATCAAAGTGTCTGTTTTTGCTCGACGGTTGGAAAAAAGTGCAGTTGCATTAAATTAATTGCATTTCTTCGGGGTCTTCCTTTTATCGGAGCTTTTAGTGTATGTTAAACAAAATCAATCCACTTTAAACTAACGAAATCTCTTTTTCTCCCTTGGATGTTCTTTCCAGGTTCAAGTCCAGGCCACAAACACACACCGTTAATTACGTCAAATCGCCCTTTTAAGCACACACGTAAACCGCCAGCCAACCCACACGATGGTGTCCCCCAGTGCGTCGACGTCCTTATCGACGACATCCTCCCGGCAGACGGTACTGGCGCTCATCCTGGTACTGCTGTGTGTGGTCAAACTGACCAGCGGACGACCACAAAATGCAATTGACAACCAGGTGAGGGCAGGGTTTGACTGAATTGAGTTACAACGTGAGAATAGTATTGCCTGAAAGAGGGTTTGACGTGACAACAAAAATGTTAGTGTTGGGTGAGAATGATCTCACTGGAAAAACAATGGTGTTTCCATCACTTTTGAACATTTTAAGCATAATGTATTATGATTGAAGTCAAAACTATAGCCGAATTGAGGTTCAAAAAACTATAGCGATTAGTTTCAAAATATATTTTGATAGCCTGAAAGAAGCTTTCAAGCCAATTTTATTATCTCGCGGTCTAAATTGAATTGGGTTTTTATTTCAAAGAGCTCCAGAGTAATTCTCTACCAGTTCGCAAATAGCCTTTTTGGTGTTTACGGTAAAGTTTGAGGATACGCTTAAAACTTTTCAGAAATAATAGTTACTCGGAAATTATTGGATCGATTTTCAATGCTAAATTGTAAAACTGTTGAGATTTTTTTTGCTAAATTTTAAAATATCCTAAATAACTTTCAATATTTAGAAACATACAAAGATAAAAAGTGTGACGAATCTTGAGATTTCAATTTTCCGGTAATCGAGAGTAAAATTTTGCATTTTTCCGGAAAATTATCTTTTTAGAAACAAAAAAAAAGAAAGAATCACCCTGTTAGCATCACTTTAAATAATTTATTTCGTTTTGTTTACACACATTGCCATCTACAAAAGTGACGTTATACCTGCAAGTGTAGTAGAGAAATAGATGTTCCGCCGAATAATCAAGAGGACGATTTTTTGAGTTTCTTTTTAACGATATTTTGTGCGCGAGAGCGAATAGCCATGCTCTGTTCAGATTGTTTTCTCTTGATGAGCGTCAAAAGATTTTCTTTTGATGATGATTCTTCCATCGCTGATTATCAGTAAGTCACCGTTATTTAAAGCAATATTATTTATATTATATATTTATATCAAAATAAAGATAGAAGACCCCTTTCTTTCAACCGAAATACGATTTTTTTGCCTTCCTCACTGAGGTAAGGCTATAATCCTGCTCTAAAAATGAACTTTCTATTAAAAGCACCTAGGCCTTCATGTATACATATCTACTCAGAATCGAAAACTGAACAAATGTCTGTGTGTGTGTATGTGTGTGTGTATGTGTGTGTGTATGTATATATGTATGTGACCAAAATTCTCACTGAGTTTTCTCAGCACTGGCTGAACCGATTTTGATCGAACCAGTTGCATTCGACTTGGTTTAGGGTCCCATACATCGCTATTGAATTGTTTGAAGTTTCGATAAGTAGCTCAAAAGTTATGTATAAAAATGTGTTTCCACAAATACCCGGATCTCAATTATATGCATGTAAACGATGTCCGGATCCATCATCCGACCCATCGTTGATTAGGTAATTGAAAGGCCTTTCCAATGAGTCCAAGACATTGAAGATCTGGCAACCCTGTATCGAGTTATGACCACTTAAGTGATATTTATGTACTTTTTTGAAGCCGGATCTCACTTAAATGTATGTAAACTATGTCCGGATCCATCATCCGATCCATCATCCGATCCATCGTTGGTTAGATAATTGAAAGGCATTTCCAATTAGTCCAAAACATTGAAGATCTGGCAACCCTGTCTCGAGTTATGACCACTTAAGTGATATTTATGTACTTTTTTGAAGCCGGATCTCACTTAAATGTATGTAAACTATGTCTGGATCCATCATCCGACCCATCGTTGGTTAGGTAATTGAAAGGCCTTTCCAATGAGTCCAAGACATTGAAGATCTGGCAACCCTGTCTCGAGTTATGACCACTTAAGTGATATTTATGTACTTTTTTGAAGCCGGATCTCACGGGTGTACCCCATTTGGCATAATGGACATTTGGCATAACGGGTTTTTAAGAAGGACGTTTGGCATAATGGACGTTTGGCATAATTGGTCCAATACATCAGGGACGTTTGGCATAATGGACATTTGGCATAATGGACGTTTGGCATAACTCGTTCAAAAATTATCAAGGACGTTTGGCATAATGGACATTTGGCATAATTATTACTAGATTTTATTTTTGTTTTATTTTATAAGTACTTCTCATTTTCACGAATGAAAATGTATTGTTTATTTGCCTTTTTTATTCAACTTTCAGAGATTACTGTTAGTTTTTTCGAAAAACTAGGTATCTCTTTATTTTTTCCCCAACAGTAAATTGTTTCCTTTTTGAATAATTCACAATAAATCTTTTTAATGAAATTTTGATATTTTTATTGAAAATTTAGTTTAAAGAAAGAAAATATCTCTTGTTAGCTTTACATTTTCCCCTTTCAATATAATAAGCAATAATATTTTTTGAATAAAATTTTCCCTTTTATATGAAATTCAACTTAATGATGAAAAAACCTCTTCAAATTTTCGACAATTGAGCTGTTATAATGCAATTTTCCCTTCTTTTGATCATAATTTAACTTGAAGAAGGAAAAAACGAAACTATTGGCACTACGCCCCCCGGGGCATGGCCTTCCTCTAACGTGGGATTTCTGCTCCAGCGCCTCTGACGAAACAGGAGAAACCGGGACCGACGTTTTACTTCACCATCCGATAGAAGCTCAGTGGATAAGGCGGGAATCGAACCCGCGTCTCTTAGCATCATCGGGATCGGCAGCCGAAGCCGCTACCCCTGCGCCACGAGACCCACTGAAGAAGGAAAAATCTCTAAATAAATCCACAGTTCTACCGAGAGAATTATGCCCTCGAGTCAATTTCAAGAAAAAGTTCATCCTTCAAAACAAAAAGTGTTGTCTACGGGAATTGAACCAAGAACCTTTAATAGAATAACTCAATAACTAAACTGCCTTGGCCACAACAGCTTGGTGACACAAGAGTAGTCAGATGTCGATGTATGACCCATGTTGAAGATTTACTGTTTTAATTAATTCATGAAATTAATTGTTTTGCAGATTTCGATTTTACTTTTCATTAAATATTTTGCAATTTAGTTGTTTTATGAAATTTTACCATATTTCATATACAACTTAAGAAGGGAAATTCTCTAATAGATGTTCTCTTTAAACATTTCTATCATTTTTGCACATTTTTTCTCTGTTGCTTTATTTTTGCAATAAAGTTGTGTATGCAATTTTCTCTTCTTGTATTTATTTAAAACTAATCTTAAAGAAGAGAAAACTGTTGAAATTGCTAATTAAATTGATTTTTTGAATAGAGGTTGGTGAAAAACATAAAAATAATGCGATTGTCAAACATTTGAAGAGTGGCAAAATGTGAATCTTTAAAGAGACTTTTCCTTCTATAAGTTTAATTTTATATAAATGAAGGGAAAATTTCATAAACTAAACAAAGGCAATTGTCAAGTATTCAAAACGTATTTTTTATGAGATTTTCCCTTCTAAACGTTGAATTTAAACTAAAAGAAGGGAAAATTTCATAACAACTCATTTGTCAAATATTTAAAGAATGAAAAATGAACATCCCTTATTAAGGTTGAATATTAAAGAAGGGAAAATTGCATAAAAAAAACAATAATTGGGTCCTAAAATGAAGCTTAGATAGCTGATATTATTGCTTACAGCGATAAAGCTTATTTTTCTGAGTACAATGACCCTTTGTACGACCACAAAGAGTTTAAAATGGATTTTTAAATCAATTTTGAAAAATTAACCTGGCGGTCCTTCTTGACAGAAAAGTTCCTACTTGACAGCTCGTACCTAGGGGACCATAGTTGATCCATCGAAAAAATGTTGTCTTGTCATTATTTTTGTTTGCATTAAAATGCATAAAAGTGATCAGAAATGGATTTTGATCGTGTTTTTTACCATTGCACATAAAAATTGACATAGGGCTTTAGTACCCAATTGCAAAATATTAAAAAAAAAACAAAAACTGCACATCTTTTGAGAGATTTTACCTTCTTTTAGTTTTAAAATTAAAGAAGAGAAAATTGCTTTAACAATATTAATTGCATTTCTTTAATGAAGAGCAAATGTACATACATTCTTCAGGTTGAATTCAAAAAAGGAGGGAAAAGGGAAAATAGTGTAAAATCTTTATTGCAAAATATTTAAAGACTGGCAAAACTTACATCTCTTTGTTAGTTGAATTTAAAATAAAAGAAAGAAAAAAATAATACAAAAAATTAGCTGCTATTTCAAAAGGAGAAAAATCTTAATTTTATATAGACACATTCTAAAAAAGAATTTTAAATAATTTTATGAAAAAAATGCATTATAAAGCTTTTAAAGTAAAACTATCTGTTTAGAAAATAGGAAAAAAGCTATAAGTTATTATTCTTTACAAAAAATTATACTAATTTAACAAAACAAAAAAAAAAGCTAGCAAACGTCCATTATGCCAAATGTCCATTATGCCAAACGTCCTTGATAGTTTTTGAACGAGTTATGCCAAACGTCCATTATGCCAAATGTCCATTATGCCAAACGTCCCTGATGTCTTGGACCAATTATGCCAAACGTCCATTATGCCAAACGTCCTTCTTGAAAACCCGTTATGCCAAATGTCCATTATGCCAAATGGGGTACACCCGGATCTCACTTAAATGTAAGTAAACTATGTCCGGATCCATCATCCGATCCATCGTTGGTTAGATAATTGAAAGGCATTTCCAATTAGTCCAAAACATTGAAGATCTGGCAACCCTGTCTCGAGTTATGACCACTTAAGTGATATTTATGTACTTTTTTGAAGCCGGATCTCACTTAAATGTATGTAAACTATGTCTGGATCCATCATCCGACCCATCGTTGGTTAGGTAATTGAAAGGCCTTTCCAATGAGTCCAAGACATTGAAGATCTGGCAACCCTGTCTCGAGTTATGACCACTTAAGTGATATTTATGTACTTTTTTGAAGCCGGATCTCACTTAAATGTATGTAAACTATGTCTGGATCCATCATCCGACCCATCGTTGGTTAGGTAATTGAAAGGCCTTTCCAATGAGTCCAAGACATTGAAGATCTGGCAACCCTGTCTCGAGTTATGACCACTTAAGTGATATTTATGTACTTTTTTGAAGCCGGATCTCACTTAAATGTATGTAAACTATGACCGGATCCATCATCCGACCCATCGTTGGTTAGATAATTGAAAGGCCTTTCCAATGAGTCCAAAACATTGAAGATCTGGCAACCCTGTCTCGAGTTATGACCACTTAAGTGATATTTATGTACTTTTTTGAAGCCGGATCTCACTTAAATGTATGTAAACTATGTCTGGATCCATCATCCGACCCATCGTTGGTTAGGTAATTGAAAGGCCTTTCCAATGAGTCCATTGAAGATCTGGCAACCCTGTCAAATGTATACTTCCGCATGTATTTCGTAAATTCCCGGGAAACGGGAAATATTTTTTCTCTGGGAATTCCCGGGACGGGAAATTGGACGCTCTAAATGAGGGGCTTTAAATGGCTTGTCTCCCGAGAACTTTGTTCGGAGAATTCCCACTCAGCATCCCCTACACAGAAAAAAAGTTGAATTTTGGAATGTTGAAAATTTGGTAGGTTGCCAATGAGATTTTTCATAATTAATTATTCCTAAGTTATCATTATCACATATCACTTCAAAACAATCCTCTTTATTCATAATTTTAAATTTCCTAAATCTGTACAACAGGGTGGTTCAAATCTGGGCTTTCTCGGGGCTATCCTTGAAATCACTGTACATTCATTTAAAAATTTGATTTCGCATCTCAAAATATTTTTGAAATATTGTTTGACAATATTAAAAAAGGCGCAAAACATTTCGTCGCTCTCGTGCTAACTTGTCTAATGTCGATTTTGGACAACATTGAGTAAAGAACGCCATTTTCTGCAGCCTCAACTTTTGACCGTCCTGATCCTAAAAAATCGATTTCAATCCTGAGATATTTAATAAAAACATGTGAAAGAAGTTTCAATCTTGTCCAGCTATTTTGACACAGCCTGAAAATTGATGTAAGAGCGACAATTGATTGACCAAAGGGATTTCAGGTCAAAGCGCGTTTGATACAGGTACGAGCTCGACATTTCCAACTATAACTCGGGATTTGACAACCAAACTTCGGGAAAATGCACAGCATGTTTAGCCTTACAAAACATGTTTGTTATTGTTTACATTGTGTGCTCTCGGTTTTGTTTATTCAAGGTCAAACATTAAAACGCGTTTTTCTCTGAACGTCAAATAGTTAGCACGACAGCGTCGATTTGTAGGGACCTAGGATAAATCGACCACCGAATCGAGCCCCTTAAATCCCACAAAAAGTCACTTTTGCTTCCCCTATTGGATGTGCAAGGTAAGCACCAAATTCGTAAAACGCACAGTTAAATTGTAACTCATCCCACGTGGCTCGGAATCGCACGAATTGTACCGATCCTTACGTTGAAATGGGATAACTTTATCTTCATGATGAAACAAAAGTGCAAACCAATTTGGTATTATCAGGCTCTACGATGTAAGGGTTCTCAATGCTTGATTAAAATAAAAGTGTTTCAGGATTACAATAATTGAACGTATTCCAAAACAAAAAATTATTATGACTTTTGAACATCCCCTTCTATGCTTTTACCACGAATGGCAATATGTTTGCAACACTAAACAGGCACTGTGCAACCACCTGCTGCATCCCGGCCAGAGCACGAAGTAGTAAAAATTCCCACCAACCACTGTGAAGTGGCACACGTGGAGTGCGTTACGCCACTTGGCCGGAATTTATGTTGACATTTTGACGATCGATTGAAGTCTTGGTTCGACTGGGGGATTGCACCAGAACATAAAAGCAAATCCTGTGTGCGTCACGGAACTACATCGGAAGTATCCTTGCTTTTGTGCTGTGAAGTGCAGTGTGTAAATACCTAGAAGTTAAGTGACTTCCAATCGTTTCGTGAGAATATGTAGGTTTGCAAAGGATTCAGGACGATAAATGCCACGTGTTGACATTTACAATTTCACGGAAAAAGCGAACATTATTGCTTTCTTGAACTTCAAGGAAAATTGTGGCACCTTTTTCTGCAAAACTTTAATCCATCTTACATAATACTATAAAAACCCACCTTGACAGAGCCTTTCATTCCTTCCCACAGCTAAAAATTACGTCCAATTTAGGAATTTACATAATTTCACTCATCATTAGGTGGAAAATTGTCCTTCCCTTCCCACGAGTAAAACTATTTTCTCTCGCTAATTAGCCGCGAAAAACGTTGATCCGAGATTCGCGGAAAACATTTTCCTCATCTCCTGCTTGTGTGTGTGTGTGTGAGCTCTTCTCAGAACTAATCGACGGTAATTTAAACCCTGAAACTTGATGATGCTGTGAGTTGAACAAAATCTTGAACTAAATTTGCCATTTTGTCTATGACTTTCCACTAAAGAAAGTGTTTGCAACCGTTGGCATCGGCGTTCCCAAGCTTTTCAGTTTTCCCTCAAGGCCTATTTTTGCCACCCCCACACTAACTAAATCATTATGTTGAACCAATTAACTCTTTTAGAAAACAGGGAAAACACTGTCAACCGTCTTGTAAACCAGACGCTTAGAGCATTGTGGGCGAGTTGTTTTGGATCATTTTCGTCATCATTAGGAAAATTGTTTACACAATAGTTTTCACTGGGATTTTTTTTTTGCAGGATGCCCCCGAGGTGAACCTGAACGAGCTGCGGAAAATGTACAGCAACTACAACCCGTACGTTTCGAACCAGCTGGACGACTACGGTCTGGACCGGTTACAGCTGCAGCTGCTGGCCCAGTACGCGCAGAACAAGTGAGTTTTATTAATTTTTTTTTCGGTTTTTAAAAATAGTTTATTTACCCATTGTTTGTGTTACAAACTACCATAACCTGCTCTTAACAAATGTTCAAACTATTTCCAAAAATAATCCTTATGTTTTTTCGCTCATTCCATCTATGCTCTCTTATTTCCTTTTTCAAAACAAATAATGACGGTTCTGATACTCTCAAATTGTAACTGATTGTTTTTACTGCAAGCCATAAAGCTGCCTTTTCTGATTCGCTTTTCTCATCGAGATCTAATTGAAGAATATCCTCTAAATCAATTACATTCATTTTATATCGATTTTGGACAATACGACTACTCCATTCCCACACTTTTTTTGCTCTTGGGCACTCTTTTATTCTGTGTGAATTAGAATCAATTCCACCACATTTGTCGCAAACAGCTGACGTCAAATTTCCAATATTGTAACTTAATAATTTTTCTTTGTTAGGTAATAAATCATTTACGAAACCAAACATTTTTGCCCGATCTTTCATTTCGAGGAAGCTTTCACTACAATTTTTCCAAATTAAAGTCCACTTTAAACTCAATTTCCCTTCAATAGCTGGTGATTCACTATTAAGTGAAACAAAATAATTATACATCAATTTTACAGTATTTAAATTATGATTGGCAACAACTGCCTTCCCTTCATTCAACCATTCCCTTGCATTACGTGTAAGTTTCTGCGGTGAATCTAAATCTATCAAATAGATTTTGCTTCTGGATCAACGAGGCTAAGACCTCCCTTGAAAACATCTAAATAAAGTTGTTTTCTATCTAATTTAAAAATGTATCCTTTCCAAATAAACTTACCGCACGCTGATTTTATTTGAGCTAGATGTGAATTTGCAGGTGGAAACAATTGTGCAACGTACCATAATTTCGATAAAATATAGGTGTTCAAAACAATACATCTTTCGATGATGTTAATTTTCCTTACATTATGCTGAAGCATAGATAAATTGATATTAGTGACAAGTCGTTTATAATTATTATTCACAGTACTTGACCAACTTTTCTCAAATATAACCCCAAGAACTTTCAATGCTTCAGTCTCTTTGTTAAAAAGTGAGTGAGTTGAAAGTGTGAACTTTGAGGATCATTGTTCGGTTTTGTGTGTGTGTGTGTGTGTGTGTGTGTGTGTGTGTGTGTGTGTGTGTGTGTGTGTGTGTGTGTGTGTGTGTGTGTGTGTGTGTGTGTGTGGTCCAATCCAATACCCGCTAGCCGGTAGCGAAATTATGGGAAAGTATAATTTGTATCAGACTTTTGTATGTGCCGAATGCTGATACAACTTATCTTAGTCCCGAGTATAAGGTGGTGATAGCCCTCGCGCTGCTTCCAACGATCCATTTCAGAATGGCAGAGATCCTAGCGGCCCAATTCCGAGGTCGTTGGGCATTGTCCGGCCCCGCCTTAACATAGAAGCAAGCACCGGACGGATCCTTGATCTATCTTAAGACTCCCAATCCCTTCTGGCAAATTAGGCATCAGAGCGAATAACAACATGTTTTATAACCTTCAGATGGCCGATTGATTAGAGTCCCAGACCATCAATCCAAAGGGTGTGAGTTTGAATCCCACCTGATTCAGGTTTGGTTTTGTGCATGTTCAAAGTTCCAATTCCTGATTCAAAATTTCAAAGGTACTGACCGGAATTTGATCTCTGAACCTTCTGCTTGTGAGGCAGATCATTGTTCGGTTTTGCGCCAAAATGTGCCATTTTGAAAACATGGCAACTTGAAAAAAGGCTCAAAATCACTTAAAAATGGTTATAACTTCTTAATAAAGGCTCAAAACATTCTGCTGTCTTCTGCAATGATGTGTTATTTTATGCCATAAACAACTCTTCAGAACATAGTAAGCCGCTAAAATGCTAACATTTTCAGTTATCACCAAAAAAGGGCTTTTTTGGACCATTTTTGCAAAAATGGCGTATATCTTGAGTGTATTCAGAGCTACAAAATATGGCGCCTTGGACAAAATTTCATGAAATTTTCTCCGCTACAGCTTTGCCCAAGACATCAAAGTCCTACAACGTAATCCTACAAAGTTAGTTTTTGGTTGACACCCTGGAAGGTCGTCACCCTGTATGTCAATAACCTTATAAGGTAGTCCTTATCAAGTACAACAACTCTTCCATTTTACTCGGACGTCAAAGAAAGGAGTTATCAATTTATTCCACTGAATTTTGCCATTCCGAACACTGTGCAGAGTAACCCAGTAGTATTAGGGTCGTTTTCGGCCTTTTTGAAAATTAAATTTGCTATAACTTTTGCTATGCTTATGCAAAAGCCTTGAAATTTTTGAACATTAAATTTATAGCATAAATACACAATTTAAAAAACAAATACACCTCAGACGACCCCTACACAGAAAAAATATGTGAATTTACTCGACACGGAAAAAATGAATCACATGTAAACTCAGTTGATGTAAACTTGAGACTCGACGTAAACGGTTGAATCACACGTAAAATCATGTTTTTACGTATAATTTGTCGCAAATTTACATCAATTTGCATTTAAATTTAAATGTTTAATGACGTGCAACAGTGTTACATCATAAATGATGTAACATTCGGAAATAGTTTTTTGTGTGTAGGAGAGCGTCCATAAAAAAGTTACTTGAAAAGTATTGGGGTCCCTTACGACCCCAAACTTTAAAAAATCGTCTAAAATACAGTTTTTGACCGATTGTGGTTCTTATGATCACAAATGAAAGCTTAGGATGTCTCCTTTCCGACGACCTGTATCTTCGGCAAATTTCAACCAATTAGGATGCTCTGGGTTGGTAGATTGAAATAGCTTTCAATTTAATGGAGTTTGATATGTCGGATGATAGGGTTTATCTCATATCCCGAGTCTCAGAAAGGTCTTTTTTCGGTTGTAGCCGATTCCCGGTGGCAACAGCCGATTCCGGGTTTCCAGGTCGGTTTCGGAAAGGTGACATCCTAAGCTTTCATTTGGGACCAAAAGAACTGGAATCGGTCAAACACTTTTTGACCATTTTTTAAAGTTTGGGGTCGAAAGAACCCCCATACCTTTTGTGTGATTTTTTTTAAATACCAAGGGAAGGTTAAAACGCTTTTGGGATGCTACAAACTTGAGCTGAGAAATCATGGCTTGTAATTGGACAATCAATAACATCATGTCTGGCTGAATGCTTTTAGCCTGTCTCATTTTGAGGTCATGTCGAGGAATATAAGGTGCTTACTTCTTGAATGATAGAATGTGATGTCAGGGTCAATGTAATCTTAGTCAAGAAAACATACTAAATACTATCTCGCACCTTTTCTTTAATTTACTTAAAATGTAACAAATTTGCTGAAATCGTTCGGAATCAATACACAATTAATTCTTTTTAGGTTCATATTGTTTTTAATGATAGATTGTTATTTTATTTTATTTATTTATTTAATCTGGTAGCGTATGGTTTACAACTTTTTATTTGTTATTTGTAGTCCATAGATCATGGTTGTTGTCCATAGATTAAGATGCACTATCAACATTTGACCAAAATTAAAGTATTTTGCTTTTCCAAGGCTCATTTAATTTAGGGTAGTTTATTGTTTTCCAGTTAAATTAATGCATGTAGCATTTAGGAATTTCGTACAGTCCAGAGTCGAGATAGTAATTTGAATTTCAGGGAGAAAAAAATTGCCAATTTTCAAAATTTCTCACAATTAACAATCAAGGCCTACTAAGTACACGACGTAGCAGGCATGTGTCTCATAGGCCAGGATATGCTTTGTTATTTATAACAAAGCAAATCATACTATAGTAATTTTGCCACTGTAATCCAATTTAATTTTGAGCTATGAGTTTTGTTATAATTTGACCTAAAAAGTCTTTAAGAGATAAACAATTGTGTTTAATTCATTTCAATTTCCTCTTCCATAAAGCCAATCATGTTGTTTGTCTTAACGGTATCCTTCTCATTTGCCCTATTTTTCAGTGCCATCGGCGGCGGCGGTGGATGGGACCAGCTGTACCGTGCACCGGAGATGAAGCGCCAGATCCGGTACCGCCAGTGCTACTTCAACCCGATCTCGTGCTTCAAGAAGTAAGGCGTCTCCCTCCGCACCGCACAACACAAAATGTTAACTTGAATGCAAGAAACCTCAAGTTGTTAATACCTCTCCCATTCCCAACATTCCCCTCAAGTTCGTTGTAAGAACACAACTGTTTGTATTTATGAATGAAACCACTCTGAAGACAGTGAGTTTAATCGCTATGGTCCTACCATCGGTACTACTAAGGGAAAAGTTAAGAGCTACTCGTTAGTACTACGGAGTAGGACGTAGATCAGGCCCCCATTACACAAAAGCACATATATTACAATTTCTGTAGAAGATACCAACAAAAAAGCCAACAAATCGACTTTTATCTAGTGTTTAAGGAGGATCTGCGACCAACAACACCTTCAATCACACACACACAACCATCACATCTTCTCCAGCAAGACCGGAAGTGAATGAAATTTTGCTTTGATTTTCGCTAAGTAAGTCAACTTACCAGAAAAGACAGGAAAAACTAAATAAATATAATAAAACCAAACGCTAGTGAGTGCAATACCCGGAGGCAATTTGCCGTTTCTCTTTGGAAAGCAAAAGAAGATTGAGGAAGTTAATCAAACTAGTCAGCGCTATAATTAAATTATTTGTAAATTTATTGGGAATACACTGTGAGATAATACAATTAAAAAACCCCAAATGTGTCATAATGATTACTATTTTGCAACACGCTACTGTATTTACTTGAGACGAATAAAACTTGTAGAAATCATAATGAAATGATTAAATAAACCATAATTCTTTTGTTAGCAACTCAAACCCACTGAACAAACACAACAGGTAGTGGCGTAACAGAGTTACTAAATCATCTAAAGGGAGGTTCGAATTACGACTGGTCTGGAAGAATCCTATTAATCACTAAGGGCCAATCCCTCCTCCCAACAGACAGACAAAAGATGTCATCTTTATCGCCTCGCCAATTCGGTTTCCTTTTTCCCCCACTGCACCCTGCAAAAGGTGTGACTATCAGGTGTCGTCACGACGTCACCCCAAAGCGTAATTAAGCATAGTGAAACACCTTGCTGAGCAAAAGTTCGTACCAAGAAGAAATAGTTAATCATCTGAGGGACTCGATCCGATAATTTGGTGATTGCTGGTCTGGAAATGGGAAACACAACAATATGGTGAAAATGGTAGAAAAGCGACGGAAAATTTGATGAATATTACATACCGTTGCATATATACAAACTCGCACACTTATACAGCCAAACACATATAATAGATGGAATTGTTACCCACGCAACTTTCCCAGTATTTGTATAATATGATGTAAGAGCATCTGTGAGATTGAACTCTTTGTGTTTAATAAAATGTGGCAGCTACTGTTTTACTTTCACGATGTCTTACGTGAGTTTTATTCAAATTTGTTTCCAAAACGTTATCCAGCGATGTTGTAGGCTGACAAAAGCCTCAACTACTATCAATATTTTTCAATGAAATATCTATTAACATTCCAACGCCCAAGGCTCCAAAAAAGTTGGAACGGTAACTTCAACTCAATGGTTCTCGAACAAAACTCAACCAATCAAGATGATTCTTCTTTCCAGTGATTTGTTAGGATGTCTAGATGATTCTAGAACTTTGCAGAACTTAATTTTATCAAATCAGTAATTTTTGCGATCAAAAACATCTTTCCACTTTTTTTTTGAGTGTAACAAAAAATTCGCCAAAAATTTCACGGAGGCAGTTGTTTAAAAAAAAGGTGGAACAATGTTTTCGGTCGCAGAAATTACAGATTTGTTCAAATCAAGTTCTGCACAATTTTTAGAACCCATGTCGCACATTTTCTTGTCCAACTCAGATAAACATTCGATGTCAACTTCAACATAATTCGTTTTTACACTTTCTATGGAACCTACAGCGCTTCACGTCCACAAAACTCCTCCGCCAACATCTGCATCTGCACGCAAACTTGGGAAATTGCCTCCAGCTCAATAGCTCAATAGTTACAAGGTGTCTGCTACATGAAACGACTCCTTTTTCTGCTCACATGATTTGAAAAGAATATCCTAGCTGCCCGACAAGACGGATATGCAAATATTAGCCCTCTTCACACACGTAGGACCGAGCGTGAACATAAACGATATGTACAGATATGTACATATCGACCAACAATAAACGCACGTCGTGCAGATTCCACAGCTAGGTCAATATTGATAAGCTTAATCTTATGTTTGTTGGATTTTCAAATGCTGCTGGCGTTGAATGATGTTGCTATAGAAATTTACTTTTATAGAAATCCAAACTGTTTTCACTGCTTTCACCAACATGTTTTCAACTGCTTGATTCATTGCATCATATGTAATCATTTCGCAAAGATGAATTGAAAACTAATTTAGAAAAAAAAATATCAAAAACATAAAAAGAAAATAGAAGAAAGAAAAACGCATATTAAATAAAGTCATAACTAAAGCAAAACTCCATAAAACACAATAAGAAACAAGTCAAGTTTATCATCAGAGCTTTCCACTTCCGGGAAATTCGTCGCTTCTTTGCGCTCGTGGTGAATAATTGCTGGGCGTTGCAAGCACTTCACTTCCGAGAAGCTTCCGCACGAAAAAGCTCGCCGTCAGTAAACTCACCACTGCTTGCATGGTCTTAACTTGCGTGCAAGTGAAGTTGAGGATTGAAAACAAGCTGCAACGTTTGAGAAGCAATTTGTTTTAGACGGAAAGTGGGATGCCATTGAATGTTGTTGAAATTTAAATGAGAAATCACTCTTTCAATGAAAATAATGAAAAAGAAAAGTGTAGAATCATATATTGGTAACATTTACGTTATCCATCGCTATATATATAGCAAATGTTAAAACAATAGAATCTATATCAAGATTTATCTATTTGAGTGGGTACCCAACAAAACCAGCAAAAGGAATTAAAAATGGGTATTTCTGCGGCCATATTTGTTTTAGAAAAACATTCAAATCTTAATTCAGAATGTTTCAAACAAAAAATGGTTGCAATTGAAATGCAATTATCAATTGAAATGCAATTAGTTTATTGGTTTGTCCACGCACTGGACACAAGTTTCGGCCGTCCCGGATCACCGACGGCCTGTGTCCCCAAACTTCACTTTCCCCAGAACCTTCCTTTTCCTGCATGAACTTCCTTCCTCCTTTTCCTTTATTCCGCTCCTTGCATGCCTCCTTCCTTCAATCCTGCTGCATGTTCTCTCCCACTAATCACACCCGCGACTTAGTATTTCGGACTTGGTTCAAGTAAAATTGCCGCTTTTACTGTGACGCGAACTGAACTCCGCGACGGTTCGTTTTAGACTTGACTTTTATTCAATTATGTATTCTGTTTACATCTGTTATGCTGCGCCGAGATGACAGATCTCGCGTAGCAGTGGTGCTGGTTTTGGGGTTTGTGTATGTCTGTACAATTTGTGTCGTTTTGTCTGTAGGTATTTACATGTTTGGTGTAGGGCTTACAAGTTGGTATGTTGTGTGTTTGCATGTAATTTGTGTGTGTTTTACAGGTGGGTTAGGTAACTAGGGTAAGTACACTTATTATTGTCTAGGGTTAGTTGTCAGGGTTGCAAAACATCAAATTTCATTATAAAACAGTCACTTGGTATTTAACATTCCGGCCGCCAATGAAATTAGAGTTTTCACGGGCGCAACCGCGAATGGACACATATGGACGAGACATGTGGTGGTCAAGTAGATGACGATCACTTGTGGTAGTCAGGTTGAAGCATCTTCTTCTTTGTTTTCCCGCTACAGCTTCCAGTGGCCGACGTCGAGCCGGCGGTAGATGTCCAAGTGGCAAGCTGTAACGAGAAGAGGTGAGCGCAGGGGCTGCTGGTACGGTAAGCGAGTACTTAACTTGGGTTAAGTCTCAGTCACGGGGTCCAGTTTGTCTCCCAGACCCACGTGACGAGGCTTTTTGCTGGCTACAGATGCTCCTCGTACAACTGCTGGGTTGGATCGACGGTTCTGGCGCTCTGGTGGATTGTCGGGCGGCATTCTTCAGCTGGTGTGGTTGTTGCTGGAAAGAATGGGCGACTGAGGGTCTGGTAAGAGAGGAACACAATGGGTACTTGCCTGTAATCAAGTCCCAGCCGCGGGGTTCCACGAACCCACACGGCGAGGCCTTGTTCCTCTTTACAGATGCTCCAGGAACGCGCTCGATTCCCCCGAGCTTGGGCCAGGAGTCCACTCGACTGGCGACTCTTCTAAAGAGTGAAGACCGGATCTCGCGCCGGCGGCTCCTTCCCCGTGCGAGGCCAGGAGTCCACTCGACTGACGTGCGGATGCGTGAGGCTCCACCGTGACCGGTAGAGTGCGAGGACAGCTCGCTGGGTCGTTTCGGTTCTCGTGATGACCGCTGTAACCCGAACAACGCTGCTTGTGTTTGGACGACGATGTGACGTCTCCGGAGTTGCTGGATGTCGTTGTGCCAGCGCGACGTATACCGTGGCGAGAGTTGCTGGAATCCGCTCCAGCGGGTTGGTGTTCGTGGTGAGTGTAGCCGGCCGCCATCGCAACTCGTGCCGATGTGCTGGCTACCTTGCAGCTTGGCGCGCTGCTTCTTGGTTTGTTGGGTGTGTTGGCCGGCCGCCATGGAAGAACCATGCTTGCGGCGCCGGTACGCTTGGTGTGGATGGCTCTCGCTGAGCCGAGGTGGTCCGATCCCGCCCAGGTGGCGGAAACGACGATTCCGGATGATCTGCCTGGTGAGATTCCGGAACTGGTGGGCACTGCAGAAATCGCGCGTGAGTTTCTGGCAGTCGCGTGTTGTCCCGTTTGGCACGGGTTGTGCTTTGTCGATCTGAATCGTCCAAATCGACGGCTTGAGCAGCTCGTAGCCGGCCATGTGCAGACCGACCGCTGCGACGGTTGGGTTTGGGGTCAGATCTCGGAGTAGGCTGGTCTCTCGTAGCTCCATCGTGCGCCGACGGACTTGAAATCCTGCTGAAGCGGGTTCGCAGGGCACATTGAGAGGGCTATCCTTATCTGCCACGATGCGACGATCCTCGGTGGACTCACGTCGTGGAACTGGCACGGTCAGTGGGGTGTGGTAAGGATCTTCTGTTGGGCTTGACGGAACGGCATTGCTGACACCGTGTGCGACGGTCTGCAGCTCGAATGCCTTCATCGGTAGAGAGTCACGCCACCAGATTCGCAGGAACAACTGGCCCGACGGTCGGACCAGAATCTGACGGAACATCCTCGTGATGTCCGTACAGACCGGAAGCGGGTGCAATCTGGTGCACGAGATGGCGGTGAAGTTTACCTGGATGCCAGGGGTTTCTACAAGAAAGTCCTATTCCGAGCGACAAGAGTCCTCGAAGCCGGCACTGAGCGTAGGAGCGGAGTTCGTCTGTGGTAGACGCGTAAGAACGTGCTGTGGCAGAGTATCGACCTTGGCGCGGCTGATCTCCCGCACGTGCCCGAGCTGTGCGCGCTCGGCGGTGTGCTTGTGGGAAAGCTTGATTGTGTAGGAGTGCGTAGCGTAGTGTAGGTTGTCCGTCAGCTGCAAGAGCAGCTCTTCGCGTTTGGGGAAAGCTCGAGGCAGGACTCGAGGCGCATTGTCCAACAAGCAGCGAGCGAGCTCTTGAAGGACGTAAGAACACGAAGTGGACCGAGATTGCCGAGAAACTTGGCACTGTTTCTGGCTTGGCATAGTGGGAGCGAGTTGCGAGTGATTCACGTGGGACAGAGAGTCGTGCTTCTCGCTGCACGATCGGCAGTGCGTGCCGGAACATTCGTAGGAGGATTGGTTGGGCGATCGCAAGTAGCTTGGGTTTGAACTGGTTCGACTTACCGGATCCGTCCCATGGGAAAGTGGCTTACGGATGTCCGGACTCAGGCGGAGATGGTCGCTGCCGCGCTTGGCGCACGGCTTCGTCAGCTTCCCGTCGCGTGGGATGGCTGCCGACGAACTGCTTGCTGGCTTTGCTTCTGCTGTCACTGTGGGAGCGACAGGCTTCATTGATGGCTTGGAGCGGGAACTTGCTTGAGCTGGAACTGCCTGCTTTGGCGCAGCAGACTGCATTGGTGGCATGGCACGAGCGCTGAGTGTGACGTTCGATGTGATTCCAGTGGCTGAGTAACCACTGGACGCTGGTACAGCCTGCTTTGGCACAGCAGGTGTCGAATGCTTGGGCTTCCGGTGTCGCCTGGTTGACTTCCGGGTTGGCAAAGCGGTTGAGGAACCACTTGTTGGCTGCGCTTCCGGTTTTGGCGCAACAGGAACCGACGAGGTTGGCATAGATTCGGAGGAGGAACTGTGCTGTGCTGACAGCGGCGACAAAACGGCTTGAGAAGCGGCGGCTGAGGAACCGCCGTGGGGTTGCGCAAAAGGTTGCGCTGCAGCATTACAAGGCAACGTGGGCAGCGGCGGAAGTACCAACGAGTTCAAAATGTGGGCAGAAAGAGCGTAGTACTTGCCGTCGAACTCCATCCGTTCCAGCTTCAGGTTGGCTGACGTCATCACCTCAAGCCTGGCCACGATGTCGAAGTACCGGTTGTACACCTCTTCCAGCTGCTTCTCCCACACTTCCGGTTGCTCCGTCAGGATCACTTCCGGTCCGCAAACTGCAGAACGCTCCAGTATGACAAGAGAGTCAAGCAAGATCGACTTCCGCTGCACCAATTCTTCTGCCATTTTGCCTTCGTGACGTCACTTCCGGTCACACACGCGCACGCAAACTTCCGGTAAATGTGTCCAGAAATTTTGCTAAATGTTTCGCGAAAACTTTTTTGCACTTTTATTTTTTCACAAAACTGCCGATTTGACCCACCGTGGGCTATGCTTCTTGCGTGTGTGGAACGTAAACAGACCGAGCAAGTGTTGGTGAACGCACTGCTGTTTGTCGTCGTCACCACACATTCACTAGCGGTGCACTTTGCTGCTGATGGCGGAGAACCTTGTCCCGATTCCCACCATTTTCCTTCGGGCACAAAATGGTCACTGGAGACGCTTCGGTTCGCGCACTTTTGGCCATTTTGTTCTGGGGCACTTTGTTCTTCGGGGACACTTTTGTTACCCGTGCGACGACGGGGTTTTCACACTCCGGCGGACTTTTCTTCCACACCGGCACTGGTAGTCTCTTCGATCCGGCTCGAAGGACCAAATTATGTCCACGCACTGGACACAAGTTTCGGCCGTCCCGGATCACCGACGGCCTGTGTCCCCAAACTTCACTTTCCCCAGAACCTTCCTTTTCCTGCATGAACTTCCTTCCTCCTTTTCCTTTATTCCGCTCCTTGCATGCCTCCTTCCTTCAATCCTGCTGCATGTTCTCTCCCACTAATCACACCCGCGACTTAGTATTTCGGACTTGGTTCAAGTAAAATTGCCACTTTTACTGTGACGCGAACTGAACTCCGCGACGGTTCGTTTTAGACTTAAGTTTTATTCAATTATGTATTCTGTTTACATCTGTTATGCTGCGCCGAGATGACAGATCTCGCGTAGCAGTGGTGCTGGTTTTGGGGTTTGTGTATGTCTGTACAATTTGTGTCGTTTTGTCTGTAGGTATTTACATGTTTGGTGTAGGGTTTACAAATTGGTATGTTGTGTGTTTGCATGTAATTTGTGTGTGTTTTACAGGTGGGTTAGGTAACTAGGGTAAGTACACCTATTATTGTCTATGGTTAGTTGTCAGGGTTGCAAAACATCAAATTTCATTACAAAACAGTCACTTGGTATTTAACAGGTTTATTGGGGGAATTTGAATGAAAAAGTGTTTTGCATTTTACACTGGTTCACTTGTTTTGCAATCATAAGTTTTCAAAAAAGGTAAGATTTGACGGAACAAACAATTTTAACAAAAAAAATTTTATGCAATGTAATTGCCATAAAGATTTTTTAATAAACCCAAACATGCTATAAATTATTCTAAACGCAGGGGAATCTATTTGAAACATTTTTTAGCTGATTGCATTTAAATTTGAAAGTTTTTTGAAGAAAAACAAATTTTGCCTCCTGATTTTTCGGGTTTATCATAACGAAGGCAAAATATTTAGCGCGCTGCTGGAACGTCAATGTGATGTGAGCTTCCCCTGTGGCGCCATCTTTTTCGGTGGACGGTCTGAAAACTTCATTTAAATTCAAATCTGCCATTTACTCCTGATTGATGGAAAAGATATTAACGTCTGTTTGTCTCTGTTTTATTTTAATATTTAAGACGTATTTCTCGAAAAAAATAAACCTTAGATAAAAATAACTAAATCCGATTTCTGAAATCAGAAAACTGCTGAGAAAAAGTTTAGTAAAAAAACAAATACATTCAAAACCCGATGGTTTGACACCAACTATGAACCAACAAATGAACGTGGTCACTGTGGATCAATCGGACCGCGCACTGGACTCACAATCCAGAGGTCGCCGGTTCGAATCCCGGGGCGGACGCAAAAAATTCTAAGTGTAAATATAGGTATTCGGTGCCCTCTCCCCGTGCCATACCTTCACACTTAGGAGACCCGGGAGGCGGAGTCTTGTCGCAAAAAGAACGATACACGCCTGTGGATCCGTTGACGAAACCGCAAGGTATAAGAGGGCCACATTATAAGGTGTTACGTCGATTCCGTTTTTCCGTTTACACGGAGTTCACACAGACTACGAAACGTTTGTTTTGATAGTGTACGTGAGTGCCGTGTAAAAAGTGGCAGTTCGTCACTTTTTAGTTTTACTTTGACTAACCAACGGGGTACAAACTAAAAAAGTGTCAAATGAAAAAGTGACCAACCACCGGAGGTTGAGTGTATTAAGATTTCTAGATTAAATTTTCAAAAGGTCCTATCTGCATAGGAAACCCATTAGGGATAGATTGTTTTGAAAATTTAATCTAGATTTCATGTTAACGATTCGTCCAATTTCGGATGTCAAAAAACAATAATTTTTGAATTCTAGGTTCCCTCTGAATAATAATGCAAATACAGCAGTATTAACCTGATGGTTCTAGACTTAGTAACGTTTTAAAACTACGATTTTTAATTGGTCAGCCAAACAAAACGTGTTTGTTATTGTTTACATTGCGTGCTCCATGTTTTTATTCAAAGTCAAACATTATAACCCGTTTTTTCGGAACGTCGAATTATCAATGGGTCATTCCAGGTCAACTGAGTACACTTTTGGACTCGACCTTCACCGATTTGGACCAAACTTGGAGGGAACGTTCCTCTATTGATAGTTAACAGAAATCTCAAGTTTGGTGCTGATTGGACCATCCCTCTATTTTTGGTACCATTTGATGATTTTCTAAAAAACTTTTTTTTCTTTTAATCATAACTTTGCAACTATTTGAGCAAAAGACTTTCTACAGGTTGCATTCTATAGAAAATTGTCTAAGGAGTTCGATAAAAATAACATTTTAACTCTTAAATAACCACTAATATTATATTTTAACGTTTTAAGTTTAAAAATCCAGTTTTGACCATTTTTTGTATTTTTATTTGTTTTATTTTATCACTATCGTGTTCCCCGGACAATTTAACATAACAATCAATGTAGACCTCAAAATATTTGCCTCAGATGATTGTACATTCGGCTCAAATACAATCCTGCTTTGTTTTGACTGTAAATTAGGTTCATTTCTGAAGTCTGAGCTTTGGTTATTTTTAACTGAAATTTTACCAATTTCTTTCATCCGTTACTATTTCATTACATTACTTTTCTCAAGTTGATTTTATGCAAAATCTTCCAATCTTTCGAATGAAAATGGTTGCGTAATGATAAGTGGTTGCGAACACGGTCAAAATTCAAAATTAAGAGTAAGTTTCCCAAAAACTTTAAAAATTACCCATGAAAAAATAAGTTTTGAAATGTTTATCAAAGTCCAATTGAAAGCCCTCACGATTACCTTTCCAACGATGTATAACTTTTTGATGTTTGGTAATGTATTTTGGGAGATATCATTTCTCCAAATTAGGGCATTTTTTCGAAAAAATCCAAAATCCAAAACAAGTTTTTCTTTACAGGTGGCTAATGGCTGACATTTTCATTGGTTCGGAGGTTGTTTTTATGGTTTTTTGGTGCGCTGAATCGAATGAGAACATTGCCGTAACGATTTGAGAACATGTGCATCTAGTGGGACGGTTTCAGCGAGAATTGCTCATTTTTTGAATATTAATGATTGCAAAACTGAACGAGAGTAAAATGCATTCTAATCACTTTTTTCATTCAAATGTTGAATCTATGGCTTGTCATTTCTATTTTTATTTTTTGCCCCCTTTTCGACCCCGGTCAAAGTCGAGGGACAAAACCTTTGAAAAATATTAGCATCGGCCTTATATTAGGTCCACTTTGAAAACATCTAAGATGAGACCGAAACAACTTTTTGAAGTGTTTAAAACATAGTTTATTTTTATTGTTTTCCATGCGTAATAGCAGAACTCTAACATACAGATACAGTACAACTGCGCTTCTCGATTCGCATCCATATATAAATCATGATAAATACTGATAATAATGTGTGAACTAAGGGTCTTACCGAATAACGTTTTAAAAATTAAATATAAGTGTACGTGTACAATTTTGACAAGAAGTTTTTTTTTACTTTCGAAACGATTTTTTTTTCTCCTAAAACAATCTAAAAGAACTGATTTCGTAAATCATCATCAGCTAAAACCAAATGTTTTCTTTTTAAAACTGAAGAATTTCGATGCGCTAGTGCCGTCGTCTTTTCCTTCAAAGTTAGTTTAAGTCTTTTATGTGTGTTTGTTGTGTATTTAAGTTAACGCTTGCTTGTAACTTTTCGATCCACAAATCGCAACTAATTAGAAATAAATATGTGTTTTTCTTGTGTTTTTTTTTCTTGCGTGCATTTTCTCTCACTATCTACTAGCATTAAATGTTGTTGTTTTTTGGAGGAAGAATCTGTGTGTAAGAATCGTCGTAACAAATAATATTCATAATATTTTTTTTTCTTTATAATAATTGCAATAATGATAATAATTATAATGTTTTAATAGAATCTACTATTCGACGCTAATCGCTACAGAACAGGGTCGATCGCCCCACTTTCGACGGGGCGCGTGCGTCTCTCGGAGATAACAAGACTTACGAGCTAAGTAACGAATTAAAATGTAATATTGTACATGTCCCGGCGAAATGATCCTAACTTGAATTTATTAACTTTTTCTCCTTCGTGTGTCTCTAAGTACGTATGCGAAAGGCAGTGTTGCACGCCTTATTTTGATTTTTTTCTTTTCTTTTAGTTGTAATTATTGGAAATCAATCACTGGTCTGGATGGGTTCAAACGATTTTTTTCTGTTAAATTGTCTAACCAACCGACCCGTTGCTGGGGGGTCGGTTAGTGGGCGTCGTGTCCCCCTTGTTGCTCATCCGGCTGGACGGGGTCGGCGGGGTGGCACAGAGCGCGCACGGACAGGGACCGCCGAGCCGCTTGGCCAGCATCGACTTGAGCTTCAGGGCCGGGCCCAGCTTCATGCCGAGCGAGTTGGTCAGGTGTTCCTCGGTGAGCAGTGGCAACCCGGCGCCGTCGATGCTCTGGTCACGAAAGTTCTGTAAGAAGAGAGAGGGGAAAGAAGGAAATGTTTTAGTTTTTTTATGTGCTGCTGATTGTAAATAGGCGGAAGCAAAATCGTGTAGATTTTTAGAGGTTTCCAGAGCATAAACTCAATGTTGAGTTATTGATGCAGAACATTTCCTGTCATGACAAGCATAGGTGCCTTTCCACTAGATTTTAATTAAACTAAACTGAAAAAATAATAATGTCGAATACATCAACTTAAGAAAAAATGTTCGATTTCACTTTTCGTCGTCAAAGAATTCAGCGCACAGTTATAGTTCACGCGTCTGACCACATTGTAAAATTCCATAAAATCCAACAACTAAAAAGAGATCAAGAGATCCCTCTAATAATAGGTAAAGGCCCTCTCTAAGCACCAATAACCGCAAAATCAAAAGAGGGAAATCAGGGCAACAACAAATGTGGCGGCGCTGTTTTTGAGGCAAACTCAATGAAAAAAAAACTGACCAGAAAACGAAAGAAGTGAAACAAGTTAAGCCAAAGCGAAACAAGAGCATTCGATCCTGAACCATAAACACCATCTACCGTTTCAGCAGCATGCAATATGCAGATCAGGGTGGTGCATCAACCACCTCCCCCTTTTCATCTCTCCCCACTCCATTCACCACGAACCAAGAGTTCACAATAAGAACAGAAAAGCAAAGAAAGAGCAGGGGAAAAGGATTTGTGGCACGCGCCTCGGGCTAACATCGTCACGATCCTACTATTAAGGCCTGGGCGTAATAACTGGGTGCATCTGTTATAAACTTCTCGGACGCTGGCTTCTTGAGCTTATCGGCGGGTTGGATTTTGATGTGGTCCTTCCTGATCCTCCTGTTCCTCAAAGGCACTTCTTTTTTCTGCACCGTTGTCAGTTTGACGTGGACGTGGAGAACGTATCCCGACAGCAAGACAGGGACGACCTTGAGTTTGAGGGTTTGAGTTTGGGAGAAAATTGGATTCAGAGAAATGGAGCAAATAAAAATGAGTTCACCAAAATTCACATACATATTTTTTTCCTCATGAAACAATTTGAAGATCTGTCCATGTTTTAAAGAATGCAACGACAAAAAAAATCAGATTAGATTGTTTATAATGAAATAAAAACTCTGAAAATTTTAAAATCAATAAGTTTTGCATAACCTTAAGCTTTGAACTTGAAAAATGTTTCTTAAAAATTTGGTATGTGACAACTGCAAACAATGTATTGCAATCACTCGACAATTTTGAAGTTGTTGTCAGAAAACGCTTCAGTTTTATCAAGGTATGACAGGTTTTGGCTCCCTAAGCATGCTGCAATTGAATTGAATTTTAGTCATTAAATAAAATTGATTTTTTTTTGTATAAATGGTATGGAATCATGTTAAGTAACCTTGATTAAACAGAGGCGTTTACTGACATCAACTTCAAAGATGTTGAGCTGTAATACAGCTGTAAGACCACATTTTTACCATCTTTTCGAGAAATGTTAAGATTATTTAATCGGAGCCAACTTTCTTATTTTTTATTGTTTTTTTTTCGATTTTCAGGAGATAAAAAGAATTTTTAAACAATATCCACAAACAATAAATATAACAATAAACCTGTATACTGTAACTGAGTATACTTTTTAGCCCGACTTAACAGAAATCCCAAGTTTGGTGCCGATTGGACCATCCCTCTATTTTTAGCACCGCCCTCTTTTTTTGGCGATTTTCTAAAAAACTTTTTTTTACTCGCATCTTTCCAACTATTAGACCAAAAAGCTTGCTTTTTATAGAAAAGTGTCTGATTTAATTGAAATATAATACTAACAGCCTTTCGAAAACAAAAAGCCAGGTGTCCAAGGAAAAACTTGTTGCGCTATGTGCCAGTGTTTGAATTGCAAGCCCCTGAAAGTAGGCCTTGTGCTTATGTTTGTATTGGAAATCCAGATATTTTACTTTCGTTTCGGGCTTTTTCTCGACAATGGTTTGGTTTTGTTTGAGATATTCAATGATTTTTATGTAAAATTGACCGAGGAACGTGATGGTGATCAAATAAAAAAATAACAAAAATAGGGAATTGGTCAAAATCACGTTTCAAAACATAAACAGCAAAGAAACTATACTGGGATACAGTATACACGGAGAAAAAATAGTTCCAAAAATCGTGAACAAGCGTTCATGAAAATGGGAACCACGTGGTACGTTTTTCAAAATCGTACCATGGGATTTGAACACTTTGTTCGAGGTTCCTATTTTTATGAACGCTTGATCACGATTTTGGGAACTATTTTTTCTCCGTGTAAGGATTTTTTTTATTTTTGTTGAATTCCTTAGACAATTTGCTATAAAATGCAACCAGAAGAATGTCTTTTGTTCTAATAGTTGGAAAGTTACTAGTAAAAGAATAAAAAATTTTTTAGGATATCGCCAAAAAATCTGAAGAAAAACAACAAAAACAGAGGGATGGCCTAATTGGCACCAAATTTCAGATTTCTCTTATCTATAGATAGATGAACGTTTCCTCCAAGTTTGGTCCAAATCGGCGTCGTCAAATCAGCATTATCAATTGACACACTGAACCTGTTCCGTTCATTACCACGAGGGTCTAGTCCGCACTATTCGACGCCTCCGTGGTGATAGCTCGGGGGCCGTTAACATTTTTGCAACATCGCAACAGGCAAGCATAAACCGTTGCGATCCAGTTGTGTCCAAGGGGAAAACTCCGACGTCTCTAAGCATTCCAAGATCACCCACCCATTCAGAGGTCCTGTTATCGTACTAGTACTCCACTCCTAATCATCATCATCTGGGAAGCGTGCTAGATTAACTCGCACCACACACTAATTTGAACATAAGGTAAACACACGTGGCGAAAAAAACCGCGACCGCGGAACGAAGTACACAGGCCAAACTGCACTTCTTCAGGCATGCCCATTTTTTATGTTGATTGTATGCACAATAATTATGCTCGCCTCGTGTGTGCATGTGCAGGTTTCTTCCTGCGATGCTCGTGCCAAGTTCAGCACACTTTTCTCTCCTGCACTAGGGGAAAGTGGGGCAAGTGTAACAAGCTAAGGAAATGCTCGTTATAACCCATTAAAAACGTTAAAAAATCTGTCGGATTTTTTAGAATCATCTTATTCTTTTGATAGAACAAGTTTTTTAAAAAATCTGTTTTTTAATGTCAAAAATTGATTTTAAAATATTTGATTTTCTTGATGTTCTACTCAACGAGTGGGGCAAGAGGAGCAATGCATGAAAAAACATGCTAAATTTACTAACAATTGAACTATTATCAGTTAGATACATCAGATTAGGATGTATTTGAAACGTTTCTTTCATTTTTAGATTAAAAAAATATTTTACTAAAATTTGATCGTTTTTACGAAAAAAAAATTACTTAGATGATAAAAAGTAAATTTTCATAATATTATTATATCGTGTATGGACAATTTTTTTAACGATCGTTTATCAGTTTTTAAGAACTTTTATGTATTTTTTTCACAATAAAATATGTTGCTGCAGCAATTCGTATTTTTTTCCATACTAAAAATCCATATGGTACACTTGCCCCACCTAAACAAGATTTTTCAAAAGCTCTTTACAAAAATAACCAAAACATATATCACACTTTATAATACGTGCAAGTCATTGGTAGAAACACTTCTGATCTAGGAAAAATAGCTATTGATAAAATGAGCCTTAAAACGAGCCCTAAGCCTTATTTTGTACTTTCGAAATATTATAAGGAAACAAAGGTTTTGAAAAAAACTTCATTCAATTTTATGCCTCGTGGCGTTTACGTCGTTTTGGCGGTTATGTGGTAGTAGAATCAGCTAATTGCATTGCTAGCAACAATTCCTCATACTGGAAATAATCAAAATTGTAAAAATTACGGCCTTACGAGCGAATTTTCCTCTTGCCCCATATGGTCGTCCTGCCCCACCTTCCCCTACATGCCCGCCTGCTGCCACAAATTACTCAATGGAAAGAAAAACGAACCTCGGGGATTTTTTCCTCCGTCCAGGTATGTTTTACGGGACGTGGTGGAAGGAGTGCAACAAATAGTGCAGTTTCTATTGCATGGTCTGGTGAACTGATTTCCAAACTATTTTTGTCCACTAGTGGGGCCCAGTGGGTACTGCTTTGGGAAACACTGTTCAAGTAGCTAGTGGATGATAGTTACTACAGCTTTGAGTCTTGAAGTGATTGATTTTTGTTTTATTTTTTATGCAGTTTTGTAGTTTTGCTTTATCATAATAAGTTTTTAAAGTTAAATTGTATTCCAAATATTGGAACATTGTATGATTTGCACATATTATTGTCTCTCACTTCCTTCAAAATATCCCACAAAAATCAGGAAAAAAATAGATATCGGTAAAAACTATATTTTCAAATTAATAACTTGTCAAATTTATTATAAAACAATGTTGACGTTAATAAAGCATTTTTTTCTGTCAATTAAATGCTTTTAATATTAAAAAAATAATATTGGGAACAGAGGAGGACGAAATTATTCATGTGGTGCCAACAGTTTTGAAGAAGTGTTTTTTTTTAATTAAACTAATTGATTTAGATTAAGTCATAGTTGTTCAATGAAACATTATTTTAGTAATTTTGAAATACGTTTATTAGGATGTAACAAAAATTACTTTTTGGCGGGCCCCGGGTTTGTTCCGGTGGGCATACTAAGCCCAAATCCCAAATATAAGCTTGATTGGACGTAACAGGAGCTGGCGCTTTGCATTTGAATTTTAAATGGGATTTAGCACATAAAAAAGATTTTTTCATAAATGTCATTTTTTGAGGCATTTTGGCCACTAATGCATTTATTCTCAACATCACTGGCGTATAGGCCAGATCCTTGCGCATCTTTTAGTATATATAACATTGATATTTGGAGCACCCTGGAGCTCGGTACAGACCTTCAAAGTTTGACAATTTTTCAAAAAAATTGTCCCCGGCAAAAAAGATATGCGTCGAACCTCGCGACGCCTGAGACGCCATTTGATTTTGCTGGAATCGATTTTTCGAAAAAATGCCTTTGAAGGTCTGTACCGAGCTCCAGGGCGCTCCAAACATCAATGTTATATATACCAAGGATCTGGTGTGCCAGATCCCAAAAGTGGCCAAAATGCCTTATTTATGAAAACATATTTTTTTACGGGTTAAATCTCATTTAAAATTCAAATGCAAAACGCCAGCTCCTGTAACGTCCAATCAAGCTCATATTTGGGGTTTGAGCTTAGTATGCCCACCGGAACAAACCCCTGAATGCCCGTCAAAAAGTCATTTTTGTTACACTCTTACGTATATACTTTTCCAACTTTTTGCAAATGCTTTCTTACAAGACAATTTTTAGCACTTTTAGGGACTAAAATAACTTTTTCATGATTCTTCATAAACACTGAGTGAATTTTCCAAGATTAAATGTATCTATCTGTGCCCTAGTTGCTCGAACCGAAATTTAATTTAAAGTAAAAAATGCATAATTTTGGGATATTTGAAATTGCATATTTGTGACAAGGGCCTGTTAGTTTACAACTATTTATCAGGTAAAGGAGGTACAGAAACTTCTAACAAAAAATGAATCAAAAACCTTGAAGATAAGTCAACTTACTAAACTACTTAAGTTTTTATTTATTTTTGGGCTGTACCTGCTTAGATTTTTGGATTTTTTCAATAAGTTAATTTTAACACTTTCTGAATAAGCAAAATAGAGAAACTTTTATCATCTCCAAACTCATTTACGCCAATGGTAGTATCGCTTGCTTAGGGCGACTCCCAGACATCTACCTTTCACAACTATCAAATCCACGCGACGCTTACTCAGCCCTGAACAGTTCTCTACGATCGATATTTTTTTTTATTTTTTTTTTGTATTTTTTTTTAATACTGCTCAAACTTTCATGATACCTTCGGTATGCCCAAAAAAGCCATAACACAAGCCTGAGTTGATACATTCAAAAAACTCATTTTTTCATAAACACTTCAACCTAAATTACAAAAATGGCTCTAGAAACTTCCCGTTTGAAGATAGAGCTTTGTGCTCTTCAGCAAAGTTGCTCAGAATGGTGTTCTCTACAACTTTTTTGAAGACACCAAAGCGCTATCTCGTCATCCCGCCAAAATAAAAATTCTGAACCACCCTAAAATTTGGACCACCCTAATGCCCACCATACCAAAAGATGCCTCTATTGACCCTGATCATTTGTCCCGAAGACATCAAAGCTCTAAATCTTAACGTGTGGCCGCTATCAATTTTGTCACGCTAGATTTCGGTTTCGGACCACTGTGCAATGTTTGTATGGAGAATAAGGGCGGTGCATGTAATATGTGGGAGTAGCGATTTTTTTTTTTGAAATTAAAAGTGCACGTGCTTTTGGGTACCCCAAACTTCATGCTTCCCCTCGAGTTGAGTCGCAGTCATTTTTGTAATTTTTGTAGGTTAGTGTAATTGTTCTATTGATTTCCTTAAAATTTGATCAAATACCAAATCTAGAAAAGACCAATCCATAGAGTCGACCCAAACTTCCAAACAAAAGTGGGGGAGACACAACGCCCCCGGCATGAACTGCCCTCTCTTAACTGCAACTGCACCCCCACACAAACAGCTGATCGCAATCTAAACCAGCACTTAATTTGCAAGTAGCAACCCAGCTAGTAGCTTACTACCAAATCAAATCCAAATCTCCCTCTCTCTCTCTCGCGGTCCACGCGAACTCCATAATTCGAGGTTTGTTGGCGGGTGCGCGCGCGCCATCTTTCGGCTCTGGAAGCATAAAAAGCGCGCAACATTATGCTCGCGTGGTCCGATCCGGCTGGACGGATGATGGGCGCTGACGGAAAAGGTGGCGCTCTCGAGCCACGAGCCCCAGCGCGCGCAATTTGTAATTGAAAGGTTCGCTCTCGGTTTACTCAATGAAAGTGGTGGTGTGGGGGGTTCCGCTTCTGGAATGGGAGGCTCATTGTAATAAATCTCCAGCTTCCCCCTTCCCTTCGTACTCTCGCAATCGAGAATTGCAGCTTGCGATGCACCTCGAACGCGCGCGCACACAGCATGAAACATAAATATAGTAAATGACTAGCAGCCACCGAAATGAACCAACTAAGCTTAGGTTGAGGTGGGGAAGAGGGGCAGGACTCAAGATTTACTATTTCAGTTTCAATCAACGTTGGTGCTGGCAGCGAGGGCAGTCAAGACTGTAAGCGCCAATTATGTTAATAATAATATTCAATTTTAACTGTTTGTCTTGATGAGTGCAGAAGCTAAATCTTGGCGGGAGGGGGAGGGGAGAAATGCAAGTTGGCTGCAGGAGCAAAATATGGGGGAGTGTTGCACCCCCATCATCGATCGAACTACTGCGGCTGCTGCTGCTGATGTTGGCTCCGTCGACGAGAAGTGGGATATTTATCTTTTCCCTGATTTACTTGATTACTGGGTTGTGCAATGGAAAGTTGCTCCATACTTCCACTGAGCAAAAATGCTGTTTGTTCTAAAAAAATGGGACATTCTAACATTTAAAGAAAAAGTATATAAATAAATAAGACGGCTTAATCAATTATTTATATTCTATCAAGTATTTTTTAGATCTTCTGTAGATATTTTTGACCTTCTGTGAATTATTTTGCATAATCAATTCGTTGCAAATATTTCAATACAATTCCAGCAGATTTACATGCACTTTTAAAATATTTTTGACTTTGGTTAAGTTTCAGAATTAATAATAACGAATATTACCTTTAAAAATGGTAGAGGTAGAAAATCGCTTTGAAATTTCAAATGTATTTAAAATTGAAAACATTTGTTTTTCAAAAGATCAAAATAACTACGACTCCGCAATTTGTTGCGCGATATTAATTTTTTTTTATTTGGATGAAATTTTGTCTAAATATGAGAAGCAATTTTGCATCATTAGTTTTTCCATACAAGTCTCCTCATAATTCATAGGGCTGGTCATACAAAATGGGTATGTAAATGTATGAAATTTTCTTAGCGATTTGATGTCTTCGGCAGAGTTGAAGGAAAAAATAGGCACACGGAAAAAATCAGATTTTTAATCTAACTCTTTTTATCCTGTTATTTTTAACTGACGATAACTCGAAAACTATGAAAAAATTAAACTTTTGTGAAATTTTAATAATCTATATATGCAAAAAAATTCGATGGTTTTGTTCGAACGCGAATCAGATCAAGTATACGAAGCCTCGGATCGAGGTGCTCTTTGTTGCGTTGGGTTCGTATACGCCCAAGGAAGGTTTATAAGCAAACTAATTGACACTTTAGCCATTCTGAAACCGATTACGGAGCATCGGAAAATTGTATGGAAAAAGTTACGTGAATTATAATTGTAATCACAGGAGGCTGAATAAGAAAAAAAATGCAAAAAACGTCAACAAACGAAAAAAAGACAAAACGAGTTTGTCGGGTTAGGCTTGTATTAAAATATATAAAAAAAACATGCTTTAGTTTTAAAAAAGGTTAACGTCAAGACTTCCATCATTGTCATGATTTTTCGTTCAAAGATATAAATTTTGCGTCGCTTTCAATATTTTGACAAAATTCCTTCAACAAGTTGTTTAGAATAGTGCCCTACACATGCTGATTTCTTTTGGTAACGATTATCCCATTCCTTGTAAAGTTATGGAAATCGTCATTAATCAATGATTGCCAACTAGGACGTCAATGACTGTGCCACAAAATTATATAAATTTTGAAGCACTTTTGATTTAGACCAAAAATTCTTTCAGTGGCTTCAACCGGCACATGCTGATTCCTTTTGGTGCTGAAATTCGTTAAATTGAATTTAAAACAGAATATTTTATAATGATGATCAATTTTCTTCGAAAATGATCAACGGCTTCACCTTAATAGGCAGCCAGTTTTGCCTTCCTCACTGAGGTAAGGCTATAATCCTGCTCTGAAAATGAACTTTTTATTAAAAGCACCTAGACCCACCTTCATGTATACATATCGACTCAGAATCGAAAACTGAACAAATGTCTGTGTGTGTGTATGTGTGTGTGTATGTGTGTGTATGTATGTATGTGACCAAAATTCTCACTGAGTTTTCTCAGCACTGGCTGAACCGATTTTGATCGAACCAGTTGCATTCGACTTGGTTTAGGGTCCCATACATCGCTATTGAATTGTTTGAAGTTTCGATAAGTAGTTCAAAAGTTATATATAAAAATGTGTTTTCACAAATATCCGGATCTCAATTATATGCATGTAAACGATGTCCGGATCCATCATCCGACCCATCATTGGTTAGGTAATTAAAAGGCCTTTCCAATGAGTACAAAACATTGAAGATCTGGCAACCCTGTCTCGAGTTATGGCCACTTAAGTGATATTTATGTACTTTTTTGAAGCCGGATCTCACTTAAATGTATGTAAACTATGTTCGGATCCATCATCCGACCAATCGTTGGTTAGATAATTGAAAAGCCTTTCCAATGAGTACAAAACATTGAAGATCTGGCAACCCTGTCTCGAGTTATGACCACTTAAGTGATATTTATGTACTTTTTTGAAGCCGGATCTCACTTAAATGTATGTAAACTATGTTCGGATCCATCATCCGACCAATCATTGGTTAGGTAATTAAAAAGCCTTTCCAATGAGTACAAAACATTGAAGATCTGGCAACCCTGTCTCGAGTTATGACCACTTAAGTGATATTTATGTACTTTTTTGAAGCCGGATCTCACTTAAATTTATGTAAACTATGTCCGGATCCATCATCTGACCCATCGCTGGGTAGGCAATTAAAAAGCCTTTCCAATGAGTACAAAACATTGAAGATCTGGCAACCCTGTCTCAAGTTATGATCACTTAAGTGATATTTATGTACTTTTTTGAAGCCGGATCTCACTTAAATGTATGTAAACTATGTCCGTATCTATCATCCGACCAATCGTTGGTTAGATAATTGAAAGGCCTTTTCAATGAGTCCAAAACATTGAAGATCTGGCAACCCTGTCTCGAGTTATGACCACTTAAGTGATATTTATGTACTTTTTTGAAGCCGGATCTCACTTAAATGTATGTAAACTATGTCCGGATCCATCATCCGACCCATCGCTGGGTAGGCAATTAAAAGGCCTTTTCAACGAGTCCAAAACATTGCAGATCTGGCCACCCTGTCTCGAGTTATGACCACTTAAGTGATATTGATGTACTTTTTTGAAGCCGGATCTCACTTAAATGTATGTAAACTATGTCCGTATCTATCATCCGACCAATCGTTGGTTAGATAATTGAAAAGCCTTTCCAATGAGTACAAAACATTGAAGATCTGGCAACCCTGTCTCGAGTTATGACCACTTAAGTGATATTTATGTACTTTTTTGAAGCCGGATCTCACTTAAATGTATGTAAACTATGTTCGGATCCATCATCCGACCAATCATTGGTTAGGTAATTAAAAAGCCTTTCCAATGAGTACAAAACATTGAAGATCTGGCAACCCTGTCTCGAGTTATGACCACTTAAGTGATATTTATGTACTTTTTTGAAGCCGGATCTCACTTAAATTTATGTAAACTATGTCCGGATCCATCATCCGACCCATCGCTGGGTAGGCAATTAAAAAGCCTTTCCAATGAGTACAAAACATTGAAGATCTGGCAACCCTGTCTCAAGTTATGATCACTTAAGTGATATTTATGTACTTTTTTGAAGCCGGATCTCACTTAAATGTTTGTAAACTATGTCCGGATCCATCATCCGACCCATCGTTGGTTAGGCAATTGAAAGGCCTTTTCAATGAGTCCAAAACATTGAAGATCTGGCAACCCTGTCTCGAGTTATGACCACTTAAGTGATATTTATGTACTTTTTGGAAGCCGGATCTCACTTAAATGTATGTAAACTATGTCCGGATCCATCATCCGACCCATCGTTGGGTAGGCAATTGAAAGGCCTTTCCAAAGAGTCCAAAACATTGAAGATCTAGCAACCCTTTCTAGAGTTATTACCACACAAAGGAAGGTGGGGGAGAAGGGCAGTACTCAAGATTTACTATTTCAGTTTCAATCAACGTTGGTGCTGGCAGCGAGGGCAGTCAACGACTGTAAGCGCCAATTATGTTAATAATAATATTCAATTTTAACTGTTTGTCTTGATGAGTGCAGAAGCTAAATCTTGGTGGATGGAAGGGGAAGGGGATGCAAGTTGGCTGCAGGAGCAAAATATGGGGGAGTGTTGCACCCCCATCATCGATCGAACTACTGCGGCTGCTGCTACTGAAGTTGCCTCCGTCGACGAGAAGTGGGATATTTATCTTTTCCCTGATTTACTTGATTACTGGGTTGTGCAATGGAAAGTTGCTCCATACTTTGACTGAGCAAAAATGCTGTTTGTTCTAAAAAAATGGGACATTCTAACATTTAAAGAAAAAGTATATAAATAAATAAGACGGCTTAATCAATTATTTATATTCTATCAAGTATTTTTTAGATCTTCTGTAGATATTTTTGACCTTCTGTGAATTATTTTGCATAATCAATTCGTTGCAAATATTTCAATACAATTCCAGCAGATTTACATGCACTTTTAAAATATTTTTGACTTTGGTTAAGTTTCAGAATTAATAATAACGAATATTACCTTTAAAAATGGTAGAGGTAGAAAATCGCTTTGAAATTTCAAATGTATTTAAAATTGAAAACATTTGTTTTTCAAAAGATCAAAATAACTACGACTCCGCAATTTGTTGCGCGATATTAATTTTTTTTTATTTGGATGAAATTTTGTCTAAATATGAGAAGCAATTTTGCATCATTAGTTTTTCCATACAAGTCTCCTCATAATTCATAGGGCTGGTCATACAAAATGGGTATGTAAATGTATGAAATTTTCTTAGCGATTTGATGTCTTCGGCAGAGTTGAAGGAAAAAATAGGCACACGGAAAAAATCAGATTTTTAATCTAACTCTTTTTATCCTGTTATTTTTAACTGACGATAACTCGAAAACTATGAAAAAATTAAACTTTTGTGAAATTTTAATAATCTATATATGCAAAAAAATTCGATGGTTTTGTTCGAACGCGAATCAGATCAAGTATACGAAGCCTCGGATCGAGGTGCTCTTTGTTGCGTTGGGTTCGTATACGCCCAAGGAAGGTTTATAAGCAAACTAGTTGACACTTTAGCTACTCTGGAACCGATTCCGGAGCATCGGCAAATTGTATGGAAAAAGTTACGTGAAATCAAATTTTAATCACAGGAGGCGGAATAAGCAAAAAAGCAAAAAACGTCAACAAACGAAAAAAAAGCAAAACGAGTTTGTCGGGTTAGGCTTGTATTAAAATATATAAAAAAAACATGCTTTAGTTTTAAAAAAGGTTAACGTCAAGACTTCCATCATTGTCATGATTTTTCGTTCAAAGATATAAATTTTGCGTCGCTTTCAATATTTTGACAAAATTCCTTCAACAAGTTGTTTAGAATAGTGCCCTACACATGCTGATTTCTTTTGGTAACGATTATCCCATTCCTTGTAAAGTTATGGAAATCGTCATTAATCAATGATTGCCAACTAGGACGTCAATGACTGTGCCACAAAATTATATAAATTTTGAAGCACATTTGATTTAGACCAAAAATTCTTTCAGTGGCTTCAACCGGCACATGCTGATTCCTTTTGGTGCTGAAATTCGTTAAATTGAATTTAAAACAGAATATTTTATAGTGATGATCAATTTTCTTCGAAAATGATCAACGGCTTCACCTTAATAGGCAGCCAGTTTTGCCTTCCTCACTGAGGTAAGGCTATAATCCTGCTCTGAAAATGAACTTTTTATTAAAAGCACCTAGACCCACCTTCATGTATACATATCGACTCAGAATCGAAAACTGAACAAATGTATGTGTGTGTGTATGTGTGTGTGTATGTGTGTGTATGTATGTATGTGACCAAAATTCTCACTGAGTTTTCTCAGCACTGGCTGAACCGATTTTGATCGAACCAGTTGCATTCGACTTGGTTTAGGGTCCCATACATCGCTATTGAATTGTTTGAAGTTTCGATAAGTAGTTCAAAAGTTATATATAAAAATGTGTTTTCACAAATATCCGGATCTCAATTATATGCATGTAAACGATGTCCGGATCCATCATCCGACCCATCATTGGTTAGGTAATTAAAAGGCCTTTCCAATGAGTACAAAACATTGAAGATCTGGCAACCCTGTCTCGAGTTATGGCCACTTAAGTGATATTTATGTACTTTTTTGAAGCCGGATCTCACTTAAATGTATGTAAACTATGTTCGGATCCATCATCCGACCAATCGTTGGTTAGATAATTGAAAAGCCTTTCCAATGAGTACAAAACATTGAAGATCTGGCAACCCTGTCTCGAGTTATGACCACTTAAGTGATATTTATGTACTTTTTTGAAGCCGGATCTCACTTAAATGTATGTAAACTATGTTCGGATCCATCATCCGACCAATCATTGGTTAGGTAATTAAAAAGCCTTTCCAATGAGTACAAAACATTGAAGATCTGGCAACCCTGTCTCGAGTTATGACCACTTAAGTGATATTTATGTACTTTTTTGAAGCCGGATCTCACTTAAATTTATGTAAACTATGTCCGGATCCATCATCTGACCCATCGCTGGGTAGGCAATTAAAAAGCCTTTCCAATGAGTACAAAACATTGAAGATCTGGCAACCCTGTCTCAAGTTATGATCACTTAAGTGATATTTATGTACTTTTTTGAAGCCGGATCTCACTTAAATGTATGTAAACTATGTCCGGATCTATCATCCGACCAATCGTTGGTTAGATAATTGAAAGGCCTTTTCAATGAGTCCAAAACATTGAAGATCTGGCAACCCTGTCTCGAGTTATGACCACTTAAGTGATATTTATGTACTTTTTTGAAGCCGGATCTCACTTAAATGTATGTAAACTATGTCCGGATCCATCATCCGACCCATCGCTGGGTAGGCAATTAAAAGGCCTTTTCAACGAGTCCAAAACATTGCAGATCTGGCCACCCTGTCTCGAGTTATGACCACTTAAGTGATATTTATGTACTTTTTTGAAGCCGGATCTCACTTAAATGTATGTAAACTATGTCCGGATCCATCATCCGACCAATCGTTGGTTAGATAATTGAAAAGCCTTTCCAATGAGTACAAAACATTGAAGATCTGGCAACCCTGTCTCGAGTTATGACCACTTAAGTGATATTTATGTACTTTTTTGAAGCCGGATCTCACTTAAATGTATGTAAACTATGTTCGGATCCATCATCCGACCAATCATTGGTTAGGTAATTAAAAAGCCTTTCCAATGAGTACAAAACATTGAAGATCTGGCAACCCTGTCTCGAGTTATGACCACTTAAGTGATATTTATGTACTTTTTTGAAGCCGGATCTCACTTAAATGTATGTAAACTATGTCCGGATCCATCATCCGACCCATCGCTGGGTAGGCAATTAAAAAGCCTTTCCAATGAGTACAAAACATTGAAGATCTGGCAACCCTGTCTCGAGTTATGACCACTTAAGTGATATTTATGTACTTTTTTGAAGCCGGATCTCACTTAAATGTATGTAAACTATGTCCGGATCCATCATCCGACCCATCGTTGGTTAGGCAATTGAAAGGCCTTTCCAATGAGTCCAAAACATTGAAGATCTGGCAACCCTGTCTCGAGTTATGACCACTTAAGTGATATTTATGTACTTTTTTGAAGCCGGATCTCACTTAAATGTATGTAAACTATGTCCGGATCCATCATCCGACCCATCGTTGGGTAGGCAATTGAAAGGCCTTTCCAAAGAGTCCAAAACATTGAAGATCTAGCAACCCTTTCTAGAGTTATTACCACTTAAGTTATATCTGTGTTTTTTTCTGGATCTAAAAAAAGCTGAAATGTGTGTCCAAACCACTCATATTACCCATTTTATGGTAAAAAGTGAGGAAGGCATCAACCACATAGGTGGATTAGGTTAGTTTTTTTTTTAAATCTGCCGAAATTATAAATTAAAAAAAATATATTAAAAACATCAGAAAATTTCACAAAAAAACGAATGCTAGATTTGAAATGAACTTAAAAAGGAAGATTTTATAAATGGGTAATTTTCTACCAACTCACACGAAATCGGGAAAAGTTTCCCCGACCCCTCTTCGATTTATGTGAAACATCTTCTTACGGAGTAACTTTTGTCCCTGATCACGAATCCGAGGTCCGTTTTTTTGATATCTCGTGACGGAAGGGCGGTATGACCCCTTCCATTTTTGAACATGCGAAAAAAGAGGTGTTTTTCAATAATTTGCAGCCTGAAACGGTGATGAGATAGAAATTTGATGTCAAAGGGACTTTTATGTAAAATTAGACGCCCGATTTGATGGCGTACTCGAAATTCCGAGAAAAAAACGTATTTTATATCTAAAATAATACTCAAAAAGTTTTTAAACTCTGCCATTTTCCGTTACTTGACTGTAACATTTTTCGCAACATGTCATTTCAAGATAAATTTAACGTACTTTTCGAATCTACATTGACCTAGAAGGGATTTTTTTTTTTTCATTTTAAAATTTCATGTTTTTTATAACTTTGCACGGTTATATATCAGAATGTAACAATGTTCTGCAAAGTTGTAGAGCAGACAATTACAAAAAATTTGATATGTAAACATATGGGGTTTGCTTGTATCCATTACGAGTTATCACGATTTTACGAAAAAAAAAGTTTCAAAAAAGTTGGTCGTAGTCGATCATGGCCGTTTATCGTCACCCGCCATAGACGACGAAACAAAGAGAAACGCAAAAAGTAAATTTTTCAAAACTATTTTTATTCGTAAAATAGCGATAATTCGTAATGAATACAAGCAAACCAACATTTTCAACATCAACATTTTTGTAATTGTCTGCTCTACAACTTTGCAGAACATTGTTACACTAAAAAATAACCCTGCAAAGCTAGAAATAACACAAAATTCAAAAATGAAAATTTTTGTTCTTAATGAAAAAATGACCCTTCTGGGTTAATGTAGATTCGAAAAGTGCATTAAATTTCCCTCAAAATGACATTTTCAAAAAAAAAAAAAAATTACAGTCGAGTAACGGAAAATGGTACCCTGTAACTGGCTAGTAACACTCCAGAGTGGTGTTGGCAATCGTATATTTTCAATTCATTTTATTTACCGAAACAATAATTTTACAATTTGTGTGAATAACTGGTTCATAGAGATTTGGTGTTCCTTGCAACTATTTCCTTTTCAATAACCGCTTGGTAACAGAAGGTTCTTCAAATGCAATTCAACAAAACTAGGGAAAATTTGACCAAAAAACCTAGTGAGATCGAAACTTGGGGTTTCTTAAAACTAATATCACAGACGAGTGGTGGGGTTGAGTTCCGCTTCATTAAAGGGGAAGGATGGCTTCAATCAGTGGGTTGTCCGACATCTGGCAGCTGGTCCGGAACTTCTGGAACAAGCGATCGATTAACTGGTCGATCGTCTCCAGTTCGGCAAGCTGGTGGAGATCATCGGTGGGGTGCCACGGATCGAGGTTGTAGATCATCTTCAGCAATTTGTTCTGCATCCTTTGAAGCTTTTTGCGGTGGGTAGCTGCGCAGGGTTTCCACGTTGGAGATCCGTACGTCAAGACTGCACGGGAAACGCACTTGTACAGCAACAGCTTGTTGTGGAGTTGTAATCGGGAGCGTCGGTTCACCAGCGAGTAGAGAGCCTTCGTTAGGTTTTTGCACTTTTTGAGCGTCTGGTCGATGTGCTTGTCGTAGCGAAGCCCGGTGTCTAGGACAAAGCCTAGATACTTGGCCTCTTTGGACCAGTCCACCTCCAAGCCGCAGACTTTGACCTTGAAACTCGGATGGTACTTGGGCGCAATTCGGCGCGTAAAGAAGCTGGCTTGCGTCTTGGAAGGGTTGATTTTGATCCTCCACTTTTGATGAAACTCCTCCAGACGGTTCTGAGCAGCTTGAAGTTTGATTGTGACGATTTTCGGATCGTTGTCTGTTGCAAAGAAGCCAGTATCGTCAGCAAAGAACGCATACGACACTCCGTCAATCATCAGTACATCAGCAGTGAAGATGTTGTACAGCGTTGGGCTTAGAACCGAACCTTGGGGCACGCCACACGGTATTCCGTGGATGGCCGACAGTGCACCGTTGACGTTCACTTGAAAACTTCTGCCCTTCAGGAAGGAGTGCAACATTTTGACAAGATACAGTGGGAAGTTGGCTACTAACAGCTTGTGAACAATAGCTTCCTGCCACACCGTGTCATAGGCTTTCTCTACGTCCAGCATCAGCATGCCCGTCGATTTCTTTGCGTCAAATCCTTTCCTGACTGCTTGCGCAATCCTCACGAGCTGGTGGTTCGTCGAATGCGCTCGCCTGGATCCGAATTGCTCGTCGGGGACGATGCGATTGTTGTCCAAGTGTCGGTTCATTCGTGCGAGTACTATCCGTTCCAGGACCTTATTGAGCGTACTCAGCAGGCTTATCGGGCGATAGTTTCCGGGTTGCGTGATGTCCTTATTCGGTTTTGGAACCGCTACCACCAACGCGTGTTTCCACGCAGCAGGAAAGTAGGACAGCTTCAGGCAGGCGTTGTAGATTTTTGTGAGGTAGATTAATCCTTTTCGCGAAAGGTGCTTCAGCGTAATGTTCCGCAGACTGTCTTGACCCGGGGCTTTCCTGTTTTTCAGCTTCCGGATGATAGCTTTGATCTCGCTTGGCTTCGTGTATGTGGACCAGTCGTCGTTACTTACGTTCGCCTCTGCCACCACCGACATCGATCGCGCTACCTCGTCGTTCACTGAAGGGTCACCCGGCAAGGTGAATCGTATATTTTGTTTTAAGTAAGGTTTATGGTATCATGTGATACGTGAAAAACAGTAAAATATAAACTTTTCGCATGTTCCGGATTTCAAAAACTGGTATTAATTGCCCTGATATTAATAATTGTGGTCATAGTACAGAAAAAATACCTGTCGAATGCAATCCGGACATCCTGATTGATTAAAGTTTGCTGGAGATAAACTTCGTCAAAGTTGAGGTCTAAAAAAGGTATTTTTTCGGTTGTAGCAGATTCTTGGTGGGTGGATGGTTTCGGAAAAAGACATTATAATGTTTCATTTTAGACCAAGAGAAACGGATTTGATAAAAACTGGATTATTAGTGATTTTTTTAAGTTTTGGGTCAAAAAGGACCCCAATACCTTATGATACCAAGGGAAGGTTATAACACTAAAAACAACTTGCTTTGTTATCAGTGTAATGTTTTGGATTCCTGTACTTGTTTTCATAAAGTATAAAAGATTTATTCGACAATCTAAACTAGACCAACGAGCAGAACTCATCAACTCCTGGACCGTGGCGCGTTGATGGAAGT
Organism: Culex pipiens pallens; assembly: GCF_016801865.2. Classification (NCBI taxonomy): domain Eukaryota; kingdom Metazoa; phylum Arthropoda; class Insecta; order Diptera; family Culicidae; genus Culex; species Culex pipiens. Next base: position 91,416,039 of record NC_068938.1, on the reverse strand, counting down.
TGAGTTATGGACAAATCTACCGGGAGCAAAAGGTTTAATCTACTGCACTCTGCAAGTGCATAAATCATCCACTTTAGCCAACTGCTGATGATCATGCATCAGGATGGCAGTGATGGCCTCTGCTCGTTAGAGGTGGATTTTGCGCGCGCGTGAGTTACCACCACGTGAACTCTTTGGCCAAGATAGGAACGCCTCCTCCTCAGCAACAAGTAAACATAAGGTTGCTGGCACTATTTTTGGAATTATTTTAATGTTGTATAGTTTGTTAAATAGTTGGTGTATGTATGTATGTATGTATGATCCCCATACCCGCAGGCAACTTGGTCCTGGAACACATGTGAGCGCTAGGTGAACAATTCGATCATCTTTTACTCCGTAATCTGTACACCCACGTGCATAAGTTTTTTTGCACGAATTTTAGTGCTACAAATACCGGCGCATAGATCAAAATGGGTTCCCTCTTCCCTCCCCAAGCGCCGGAAATTTGTAGCGGGTGTAGGGACACTTCGCATAGACGCCCTTGCTCCCATCACGTCACTGAGGGTATGGAGCGACGAGAAATTAATAAGCATGCCCCCTCAGTCGAACCTTCATTAGAGAAGCAGGCAATCCACAACTCACAGCGAACGACCAAGGGAACACCCTACCGCGTATTTAGTAAATTGGCGTAGTTGTCTTCATTGGAATGTATGAATGTTAGAATTGATGAAAGGGTTATTTGAAAAAAATAATGGAAAGCTCTCACCAAAAACACGAAATCTTCAAAAACAGCTTCACTCCCTCGTTCACTCCAATCGTTTCGCCACGTTCCACATGAATCTTTAGATTTCTTGAGTTCTTGTCTTGAATCTGCCTTGATCAGCAGAACTTCCGGCAGTAGACCTGATCCAGCACGATATACAGCAAGCACCACACGACTTTGAAGTGCTTGGACGATGATCATCACCCCTACCTTCGTCAGTTATTCTTGATTGACGTTGTTGTCGGTAAGGATCAGCCATCAAACACGTCCCCAACGCCGTCCTGGATGTTATGTTGCAGGAACTTGACCCACAGGAACGCTTGAGTTAAGTTAACTTCGCAATTATTGTTCCTGCGGCCTGCCTTTCTTGTTCCGTTGTCGTAGGACCAAATTTCTCATGCTCCATCAAAAAAAAGCTTCCAAATTGGTTCCACCACTTCCACTGGCACCCGAGAAGTATCGAGATCTTTGTATTTTAACTTATTTCACTCATTTTAAAGAAAATTTAAAAATTATCTAGGGTCGAAAATGACAGCAAACGAAAAATCTTGTATAGTTTGTTAAATAGTTGGTTTTCATATTTTTTTTTTATAAATAAAATAATTTGAAATAATCAAGATTGGTCAAGTCCACCCTAACGCAAGTGCCGGGGACGCACCAAAATCATTCCGGAAGATTTACGGGAAAACGGTTCCTGGCTCCTGCGCGTCAGTTGAGGGGTCTCTGCCAAGATGCTGATGACGACGATAATGATAATATATGTTGGCAGTGCAGCAGCAGGTCGTGGAACGCGCGTGCAACATCAGCGCAGAAGCAGGAACGAACGAAAAATAAGCCCAGACATTAAGCATTAGCACGAGCGCAAAATTATAGAGCGTTTTTTGTTGTTGCTCCAACTTCTGAACTGTTGAGATCGTGCGATGCGGTTGAAGTCTCTGATGAAGTGAGTGTTTGAAGATATGATTCTGAATGCAGAACGCGGGTGCATAATTATTTCGGGGGGTATTTTAATTTGAATCAAATTGGCGAAAAGCACGAATTCTTCTAATCAATAGATGAGGCTGATGACGAAAGATTGTTGGAATCAAAATAAAATAGATGTTTCTTTGAACTCTGTTTCCTTGCTTGTACTGTACATCGTGAATTTACAAAAAAAACAACGCAAAAGAAATTGAACCCAGAAATACAACATAATATTTAAAATTACCAATAGTTGAATTTTTGTACAACGTTTTAAAAATGTTAAAATTAAAAAGCGGGAAGCAACAATAACAATTATGATAAATAAAAAGAAACTCCCCACGAAAACATTTGAAAAAAAAGTTGTCCGATCGAGCCCAAAGTTGGTGTGGGGGTGTTCCTTGGCCGATATAATTATACCCGTATTTTTGTGTTTGGCCATAAGGGTAACCTACGTAGTGCTAGTCTTACACATTGAAAGATCATATGAAAACAAAAAAGCTGTTGTGAAGGTCTCGAGATCAAAAAGCCTATGCAGAGAAACCACTTTTTACGCGGTGGCATTACGCTTTTTATTTCGTCGATTTCTCTCAAACCATAAAATATTGTTGCAAAATTTACAAAGCGTTTTGTAGATCTGAACAAACCTGTAAATTGCTTGTAGAAGATTGCAAAAATGTTGCGTCGTTCCAAAGAAACCGACAAATTTGAAAAACGTATCGCGTCGCGTAAAAAGAGTTTTCTCTGTATATGAAAATATTTTCATCCGATTCCCCGGGCAATTGCACAGTTTAAAATGTTTAAAAAATCGTATCTTGGGATCCTGTTAATGATACATACTTCACCATTTTCGAATAAAATTTGTAAAATGGTCCGGGTCCAGCATTTAATGTTTGTCCTTTACATGCATAAGTCCTTTTTAAAAAAAAGACTAGATTTTAGTTTTTTTTTTTTGCTTTAAAGGCCTTGCTTATCCCCTTTCAATTGAGTCAAAGACAGCTAAAATCGGTTAAGATGTCGAGAATCTAAGATTTTTTGAAAAATGTGTATTTTTCGAAAACAGTCGAAAATGACAATTTTTCGGACCATCCTAACTGGTTTCCCTAATTGCCAAAAAAAGGGACTAATTATTTTGATCAAGGAACTGCCACTAAAATTTAAGTTTTTTTTTGGGAATTGCTGAAATAAGCTTTTAATAGTAGTTGAAAATAGTACATTCAGCACTCAAATGAGTGTAACAGCTTTTCAGCACAGTTGGTTTTGGTGATGATAAGAGCAATGCAAATTTTATTTCAAGTGTCAGAAATGTCAAGAAAAAAATATTTCTTACCCAAACATAAGAAATTGTAAAGGCAAGTTTTATTATTTCTAATTTTGATTAAAAAACCAAACTGGAAAACATGATTTTTTTTTCAAAATAGTTTGAATTATGCTAACTGCCACCGTTTTACTAAATCTTCTAAACTGCGTTGCACCTCCGCATAATGGCAAAGTATGTTCTATAAGATTGCGTCCGCTCCGATAAAACCGCAATAAATCAAAGACCCAATATGAGTGGCCGTCCAAACGAGCGCATCAGCAGTAGTTTGCAGTTGCAGTTGCGTTGCTGCTCCAATCACCGGCCCTGTTTGCCCTCCAGGAAAAAAGCACTCCTGAACGGCGCAGCACAACAAGAACCCCCTCCAAGATTTATCGTCTCCGCAGCATTACGTGTTCGTTTTAAGGGGAACCCACTTGTGCTTGCCTTAACGTTTTTTTTTTTCTCGACGCGGTCAATTTAGACGTTCGATCTAACCTCTTCGACCTCGCTCTCTCCTTCGGGCGGGGCTGGACGGGGAGTTCTGGAATCGCTTCTGGAAGCCGTGGTTGAAGCACAGCGCAGGGTCTGGATAGCGAATTAAAAAATGTGCCCCCGGCATGCAATCTCTGCGTTCTTGAGTTCGCGTCTCTTCTGAGCAGCAGCAGCAGCAAGTTCAACGCATGTTCCGTGGCGAACCCCCGAACTGCTGCGCGAGAAAACCCAGCCGAGTAAGAAGATTCTGTCTGGGCCCCCGGGGGGATCATCACGGACACGTCGAGAATTTTGCTCAAATGAACTTACTTCCGTTCAAAGTTTCATACTTATAAAATTTCCCTCCGTGCCTCGCGGTAGCCGCGTTCTTCCCTTGGACAGGAGGTGTGCTTACTTGTTTTCAGGGTAAAAATATTACTTTATGCTTCTGCCTTTGTTCTTGGTTCTGATGACGACGACGGCGATGGTGGTGTGCTGCAACAGTTTTGGCTTCTGGCTGCATTTTTTTGTAGGTTGTTTCGCTGACCGGTCATCAGGGCAAAGGTTCTTGCGGAGTTGACCTTCGCCAAGTATTGTGCGTCGAAAGCTTGGTAGTAACAGTAACGGACAGTCGCTTCATGTGGTATCCAGAATATTTGAGAATATTTTTTTAAATTAAATAAAACATTTATTCATTTTAAAAAATCAATAAAAAAAACTGATTTAATCTGGTTTTGTAGATTCCACGTCACACCATCTGAATCCAAACTGAAAGTGCTCCGATTTGGCTCAAATGTGGCATGGTTCCAAAATATCATATCTCTCGAACCTGATTTTAAGTTCGACGAGTTTCAAAAAAATATGATTTGTGAGCTTATGAGCAAAAATACCAAGAAATTTATAGAACATATCAGAGTATACAGCAATTCCCCACGAAATAGCATGAAAAAAAAACAAAAGTGCTCGGATCGGGCTCGAAATTTTTCTGGGAGCTCCCTGGCCGAAATAATGAGACCTATTCTTTTTTGTTCGGCCATTAGGGCCAACGTTGCGTTAGGGTGGTCAAAAATCGAATCGTACTCTGCAGGTATGTTATCAGAATAGCAAATCTGATCAACTACCTGTACGTGCTGGCGTCCCTCAAGGAAGCATTTTGGGTCCAATTTTATACAATATTTTTACTTCTGACTTGCCTGATTTGCCCCCAGGATGTCAGAAATCACTTTTTGCTGATGACACAAGCATCTCCGCCAAAGGCAGAAGCCTTCGTGTCATCACAAGAAGATTACAAAAAAGCTTGGATATTTTCAATTCTTATTTGAAAGAATGGAAAATTACTCCAAATGCTGCAAAAACTCAACTTATTATTTTCCCTCACAAACCAAGGGCTGATTTTCTTAAACCAAAAAGTCATCACATTATAAAGATGAATGAGGTAAATTTAAAGTGGGAGGATCAAGTGAAATATCTTGGACTTGGTTTTGACAAAAACCTTACTTACAAGGATCACATTGAAAGTATCCAGGTTAAATGTAACAAATATATTAAATGTTTGTATCCACTTATAAACAGGAATTCTAGACTTTGTCTCAAGAATAAACTGTTAATTTATAAACAAATTTTCAGACCTGCCATGCTTTATGCTGTGCCGATCTGGACAAGCTGTTGCTTAACCAGGAAGAAAAAACTTCAGAGGATTCAGAACAAAATTCTGAAAATGATTCTGAAACTTCCTCCCTGGTTCAGCACCAGTGAACTTCATCAATTAGCCGAAGTTGACACTTTGGATGTTAGGTCCAATAAGATTATTGATGCATTTCGACAAAAATCATTGCAGTCTTCAGCTGCATTGATCCGCTCTTTATATAGTTTATAAGTTAGTTTTAAGGTATCCCTTTTCCCTTTTGTACATGTAGGACCTCCTACATTTGAAATCACTGAATAGCGAAAGCTACAATATTTCATGAATAAATGAAAGTTGCTAGTATTTAAAATTGAGGTGAAAAGTCATCGTTTGTGATTGGACACTCAATAATATTTTAACTGAATGAATGTACATGGAAAAGAAATTTGAAAAAATATAAATTTAAAAAAAAAAAAAAAAAAAAGGGTGGTCAAAAAATGCCTTTTTCGTCGATTTTCGCAAAAAAAAAATCAAACATTATAACTCCCCACCATTTCAACCGATTTTAACTTCGCAAATACGCAAATGAAAGGTGATAAGTTGGCCTTTCAAATAAAAAAATGAAAAGGTCGTATGAAACTTTGAAATGCCGTTTTGACGGTGCCTGAACCAAAGCGCTTAGGTCTAGAAACATTTTTCTCGGATTCCTTTCACAATTTTAGGTAACATACTTAAAATGAAAGGATTAACAGGATTCCGAGATATGATTTTTTAAAAATAAAATCCTGGTTGTATGACCCGCCCCGGGCAAAAACGGGAAACTGACCAAAAGGGCAAAAAATCTTTTTTCACTACAACTGCGATAACTTCAGAATTTCAGCATTTTGAAGCGGCATTTTTTTGCGGTCCTGTACATCGTAAATTTTCAAAAATTCAGATTTTTGTTGAAGAAACCCAAACATCTGATCAGCTGATTGCACTTAAACTTCCATTGAAAATTTAGAGTTTTTTGAAAAACATTTCTTTTGCCCTCTGATTCATCATTCAAATAAAAAAAAATCTTAGATGAGACTAAATTTTTGGATTGGGTCGATATATTGAGAAGTGTATTTATTTTGTTATAAGGAAAATCCTTTCTAATTTGGGTGATCCAAACAAGACCGTGTTTTGATAACCTCCATATATAAAAAATAAAAGCAATAACAATAACAAAGTTAATAGAATCGCGTTTTCAAAAAATTCGAATTGAAATTTGCTCGCTACATTGTAACAAAAAAAGTTGATAATACAATCATAATAACAGCCTAGATTTGTAATCCGAAGGCCTCGGAAAAATCACTTCTGATATTCGAATCATGAAAAAAAAAGTTTTTTATCGTTGTCTTATTTTTGGTTAGTGAGCTTGATTATGACCCCAAAACTACTCTGAAGAGACTTTAGTGCAATTCTCTACCAAAACCGGAAATGGATTTTATTTGTATTTTTTGATTTGGCTCAAACTTTGTGGGGGCCTTCCCTATGACCAAATAAGCTATTTTGTGTCATTGGTTCACCCATACAAGTCTCCATACAATTTTGGCAGCTGTCCATACAAAAATGGTATGTAAATATTCAAACAGCTGTAACTTTTGAGTGAATTTTCTGATCAATTTGGTGTCTTCGGCAAAGTTGTAGGTTTTAATCAACTTTTTTTTCACTAAAACTCAATTTCCCAAAATACGTATTTTTTGATTTTCGAGATTTTTTGATATGTTTTAGGGGACAAAAATCCGCAACTTTTGAGCTATAGAGAAACATGGTCAAAAAATCAGTGATTTTTGGAAAAAATCGAAGTTTCATGCAAAAACAAGTTTGACATTATTTTTTAACGCAAAATTGAATTTGCAAAATAGTGACCATGAGTGACCATTTCTAAAAATATTTTTTTAGAAAAGTTCAGAAAATTTGCTATAAAATTGTCTAAGAGACATTGAAGATTGGACCTCGGGTTGCTGAGATAGAGCCGCTTTAAGAAAAAGAAACACGAAAATTGAAGTTTTCTAAGTCTCACCAAAACAACCCACCATTTTCTAATGACGATATCTCAGCAACTAATGGTCCGATTTTCAATGTTAATACATGAAACATTCGTGAAATTTTCCGATCTTTTTGAAAAAAATATTTTGAATTTTTTTTAAATCAAGACTAGCATTTTAAATGGCGTAATATTCAATGTTTGGCCCTTTCAAAATGTTAGTCTTGATTTAAAAATTTTCAAAAAAAATTTTCGAAAAGATCGAAAAATTTCACGAATGTTTCATGTATTAACATTGAAAATCGAACCATTGGTTGCTGAGATATCGTCATTAGAAAATGGTGGGTTGTTTTGGTGAGACTTAGAAAACTTCAATTTTCGTGTTTCTTTTTCTTAAAGCGGCTCTATCTCAGCAACCCGAGGTCCAATCTTCAATGTCTCTTAGACAATTTTATAGCAAATTTTCTGAACTTTTCTAAAAAAATATTTTTAGAAATGGTCACTCATGGTCACTATTTTTAAAAATTGAAAAACTGCAAAAAATTCGCTAAAATCAAACTTTCGGTGGCTATATCTTGAAAACGGAGCCCTTTATCAAAAAATCTGTAAAGTACTTTTCGATTGCAAATTCAATTTTGCATTAAAAAATAATGTCAAACTTGTTTTTGCATGAAACTTCGATTTTTTTCCAAAAATCACTATTTTTTTTAAATTCATAACTCGGCGGCAGATTTTTTGACCATGTTTCTCTATGGCTCAAAAGTTGCGGATTTTTGTCCCCTAAAACATATCAAAAAATCTCGAAAATCAAAAAATACGTATTTTGGGAAATTGAGTTTTAGTGAAAAAAAAGTTGATTAAAAAATCTGCAAAAAAAAATTTCCGTGTACCTATTTTCGTCCTCAACAATACCTACAACTTTGCCGAAGACATCAAATTGATCAGAAAATTCACTCAAAAGTTACAGTTGTTTGAATATTTACATACCATTTTTGTATGGACAGCTGCCAAAATTGTATGGAGACTTGTATGGGTGAACCAATGAAACAAAATAGCTTCTTTGGTCATAGGGAAGGCCCCCACAAAGTTTGAGCCAAATAAAAAAAATACAAAAAATAAAAATGGTCTAAATCGGCCGATTTCGTAGAGAGTTGCTCTTTATTTTTTTGACCCAAGACATATTGAGAAATTTTGTAATTGGTAATTTAAAATACAAAAACCCATTAAAATTTGACTGAAATGGGGTTACAGAACTCAAATTTGATTGTAAAAGTACGAAAATAAAAAAAAGGTGAATACATTTTTTTTCTTCATGATTTACCGACCCATACAAACCTTCAGATAAGTATCTGATAAATATGCGTAAAAACAATCAAATTTTAAAAACCAGGGGTGTTTCAGAAAGGAGAAAACTTCAAAATACATGTATTGATTTTGTTGTTTATTCAAAAATTGGGTGAAATTGGGCCATACAAAAAAGCATAAATTTGTATGACCCTTTCTCACTCCCCAGACCCAATGTCACCCCTGATAACGGTACTATTTTTATTTTTTGCGATGAAAAGATGGCAGTTTCTTTTTTCGAGAATGAATTGCAATGGAATTGCCAAAAAGTACTTTTTGTGAGATTGAAAACAAGACATGAAAAAAATTAAAAAAGATATATTATTAGCGATTTTTCTAAACATTCTGTTCTATTCTCTAAACAATGAAAAGACTTGTGACTACTGTTTTCCGAGACTTTTATCACCTGGTCCAGTTTTGATGGATCTTTTTGACAATGGTTAAATTTGTAATTTATACATCCTTTATTTTAAGTATCTCTGTTAATACAGCTTTAAACCGTTCAAGCTCGCTTCAGCTCCTAATTATACCCTGCAGTCTGCATTCCAATAAACACTCAATTATTCGCAATCCCGCGCACAGGTTCATCAGCGCCAACATTTATGTAAATGTGCAGCTTCGCCAGCAAAATAATGAGCACCCGCGTGGTGTGTGACCACCATCACTTCTCCCCCTTGAAAGGATCATCCCCGGAGGCACGGAAAAGGAAGTCCCCCCTGGAGACTCGAAGGGCCAATTATGCCAAAACAAAAACTCCAAAGCCCAGGACCCGCATTTAAGGGTCTCTCCTCTCCTCGCATAACTAACTGTTAATGCGCTCACATCGCCGTCTTTAAACGAGAAGTTAATTACCGAAATGTTCCCCGACAGTAAACAAGTGTTTACTATCACTTTAATTAAGCAACAACTCGTCATATCACCGCCGCAACCGCACCGCGGACTTTGGTAAGGGGAGCAACATTTGGGAAGGACAAAAATGCGTTTGATAAAGAAGAATTATCACAAAACAATTTTTTTAAACATTTTTTGACGATTTTTAATAATATAACATGTAGAAAACCACGAAATAAGTCAATGTTCTGATATGCCCTTTTCAAAAGCTGCTCATCTCCTTGCAAAGTTGAGGTTTGAGGAGTTTGTTTTACGACTGGCACCAGACCTGCAGAAAGGAGAGCGACAGGTGAATGGGAAGGAACAAAAAGGATTGAATATCGAGAGCAAACATTCACTTTGAGCCACTGCTGGATGATTGAGGAAAGCCACTCTGCTCAACCTCTCAATGAAGGGGGTTCAAAGGGTCTGGGCGGAGGACACGACCGGGCGGGAAAACAGGCGAAAGGTATAAAGGCCCAATCGCGCGGCAAACAATCACTACGCTGGATCACTCTTGATGGACTAATTAAGTGCGTAACCCTGCCAGAGAGGGGAAATATAGAGCAACTGGAATTGGAATATTTTTAATTTTACTATGTTTCAGGAAAAAAAATAGTATGCAGTTTGAAATCGAGCTGTCGAACGGAGGTACCAATCGAGCAAAAGACAAAGGATTTTGCTCGATTGATACCTCCGTTTGACAGTTCTCGTGCTTCGATTGGTACTTTTGGTTTGAGATGTCCGTTCTCTAATAAGCTCCAGGCTCTCTAGTTGTCATTTGTATCCAAAATATTCATGTATTAACCATCCCTTTTTCCCGGCGCTACACATAGGATTTCATAAAAATATGTTTTAACGAGCCCAAACATACTAAATATGATTATGCATTCAAGTTTGTTTGTAGTTGACTTTAGTAAACTTTGAAAAATATTTGCAACGGCCTTGAAATTTTTAAGATTTTCAAAAAAAACATTGCCTCTTATACATATCGAATAATTTCAAAAAATGAAAAAAAAATACTGATTTTGGGAAACTGAACTTATGTTGCAAAATGCCAACTAGAAATTTGGCCAAAGTATATTTCCGTGTACCAATTTTTACTGAGTAGTCCTTTGCAGAAGATCAGCGAATTTATTCAAAAGGTACAGACTTTCGAATACTCACGTACCATTTTCACGGTGCTCAAAATACCGTTATTACACAAAAAAAAGTTGAATTTTGGAATGTTGAAAATTTGGTGGGTTGAATATCACCTCTTTTTTGAGTAATATTACTTAGAAGATTTGTAAAAATGTGAACCTGATGAATATTTATCAAAAACTGATGAAAATTCATTATTTTCTGGGGTAATATTAATCATTCTTTGACACAAAATCTGTCACCATTTCCTGATGAATATTACCATCATTTTTTTCTGTGTATAAAAAAACATTCAATCCGAGATTTTGGGGTCTATCGAATTCTTACACTATAGCGAACCTCTGTGCAAAAATAAACAAAAAAATCGCTGATGTAGTTTTCGAGATACAGCCCTTTTAAGATGTTACATCCGATTTTGAATAAGAAAACAATCTAAACAACTTTAGCATTTCAAAGAATACGCATTTCGATATAATGATGAATTTTGCTTCATAAGACTGTCAATTATCTCTGGGCCAAATTTCAGAAGGTTTGCTGATGTAGTTCTCGAGATACAGTCATTTTAAAATTTTATTTCCGACTTTTTCTAAGAAAATCTTTAAAATCAATACAATTTCAGCACATTAAAGAATATGCATTTCGAGATAATGATATACATAAGAAAACCTTCTGAAACTTGGCCCAGAGATACTTGATAGTCTTATGAAGTCTTATGAATTCATCATAATTTTGAAATGCGTACTCTTTGAAATGCTAAAATCGTATAGATTGTTTTGGTTTTCTTATTTAAAATCGGATGTAACATCTTGAAAGGGCTGTATCTCGAAAACTACATCAACGAATGTTTTTATTTTTTGCACAGAGGTGCACTATCGTGCAAGAAATCGATGGACCCCAAAATCTCAGATTGCATTTGTTTTCATAATATCGGTATTTTGACCACCGTGTATTTTTGTATGAATAGTAGCCAAAATTGTCTGGATACTTATATGGGTCAACTAATGACACAAAATGGCTTCTTTGGTCATACAGAAGGCCCCAAAAAAGTTTAAGCCCGAAATTCGGAGCGCTCATCAGAATCAGATTCTAAACATTATGACGACCACACAACAGGGGTCAAGGTCAAGAATAAGGGATTGAAAAGATGAGAATTGGCGATGCTTCACTTTGTTAAGAGAACAAGGCCAATTCTCCACGGTATCTCCTAGTAAGTTTTGTAAAGAGTTGGAATGTTTTGGGAGTGGCTGAAGAGTCAATTTAAGCGGGTGGGGAAAGCCGTGTGCATTGTTATTTAAATTCTTCGTGAGTTCTAAATTTCTGTGAGTGAGTTCTGATTTCTTATTGGATGAGTTCTATAACTTGATAAGTCTGATAATGTAGATTCAATTTCAACTGCCTTTGAGTTAAATTGAAATAATGTTTGCTTACCAATTAAAAGGACGGAGGATCAACTAATCGATTTCTATCATTACAAAATTCATTTAGTTTGGAAATCCTCGTTAGAACCAGATTGGAAACAAACTTAGGAGCATTCAATTAAAAACTTAACGTCGTGACGACTACTTCTTGGTGATTTTTCAATGGATATAAGAAGTATTGTGATTTAATTCAAAACGTACTTTATATTTTAAATAAGGCGGTGGACTGTTTCTAGTCAATGTTACCTCACAAACCTTGAAAATTTTTAACTTTGTGAGGTCTTAGAGAGGGAAACAAATAAAAAAAGTGTGGTGCCTGCGGTATGCTCAAAGAAGCCATTTTGCATCATTACACAGCAAAAAATCCGATGGTAAAATCGCATGCCAAAGCATGCACATCACCTTCGTCAAAATAAACACTTAAAATTACACACTGAATGTACAATTTTCGCAAACTCAAAAAAAAGTAGCAACCGACGGGATTCAAACCCAGCACCAACAGTAAGGACTGGCGCATTAGCCCACTCGGCCATCAGACCGATGAAAAGCAGCAAGAATAAACGCATATATCAGCTTGACATTTCGGTCAAGAAGGTTTCCCATAGGGGCGTGGCGTTACATCGTGCTGCCACCTGGTTTTTTTAAGCGCAAGAGTGGAAAAGTGCTGAGTCATCGTCTAAAAATAGACGGCGTCCTATCTCGCCCAGCAAAATGAAGTCGATAAAGTAGTCGGTTTCGATGAGAAAAAGTGGAAAACGTGGTCTAAAAATAGCGACGCCATCCCCCTATACTGATGAGCTACATGATTCAGGGTGTAAAATCACAAAAAAATGCATAAAATAATGCAACATTTATTTTACACAAAGGCCTTTTACGCGCAGCTGGATTACTACTTTTTTAGCTGTGTAGTTTGTCCATATAATTTTCCATACAAATTTGGCAGCTGTCCATACAAAAATAATGTTTGAAAATTCAAAAATCTGTATCGTTTGAAGGAATTTTTTGATCGATTTTGTGTCTTCAACAAATTTAAAAACGAAACTATTGGCACTACGCCCCCGGGGCATGGCCTTCCTCTAACGTGGGATTTCTGCTCCAGCGCCTCTGACGAGACAGGAGAAACCGGGACCGACGTTTTACTTCACCATCCGATAGAAGCTCAGTGGATAAGGCGGGAATCGAACCCGCGTCTCATAGCATCATCGGGATCGGCAGCCGAAGCCGCTACCCCTGCGCCACGAGACCCACCAAATTCAACAAATTTATAGGTATGAATAAAGACTACACTGTAAAAAAATGATACACGGTAAATTTTTTTAATGATTTTTAATTTAACTTTTTTCACTAAAAGTTGATTTGCAAAAAAAAACACTATTTTTATATTTTTTTATTTGTTGATATGTTTTTGGGTACATCGAAGGCCAACTTTTCAACAAATTTCAGGTTGTGCAAAAAATCTGTGACCGAGTAATGAATTTTTGAACCAATACTGTTTTTTTAAATCAAAATATTGGTCGCACAAATCACTTTTAACTTTTTTGAAAATAGTCCCAGTTTTTCATTTTTCTAATACTCCTTTATCAGCCCCGAAAGGGTGCTCCCTCTTAACACAAACCTCATCATCATCATCTCTCGATCAGGACGACTCTGGACTTACTGGCAGTGGTGGTGGTGCAATAAAACTGCTCCAAATATTTGAGTGCCAAACTGCGCGAGAGTGCCGAGTCTGATGTTAATGCTTGAGTTGAAAAGTAAAAGGAAAAGTTCTTCGCCGAGGTCCCCGACTGCAAAACAAAAAGGGAGAGGCCTCCACGGTCCTGTCCTGCTCTGACCCTTGCCCCTTCAGGGGACCTCCGGATTTTCAACGGCCCGGACAAAACGCAGAATGCATTAACAAAACGCCACAGGCCAGAAGCTCCTCTGGGAAGACCGGGGCGTGCATGCGGTGTGGGCGAAGAAGATTTTTTTAGAAAACTTTAAATTTATTGTTTGACAAATAATTTGTTTCTTTATAAAACTATTTTGCTATGTTTTCAGACTGAGATTTAATTCTTTTAATTCATTTTCATAGGTGTCACCACCCCAACCGACTCAGAAGAACCGACGTGGGCAACCCCTTGCACAACATTACTCAGCCATGTTATCTGGCATTAAAAACATACACCCAACAATTCGGTGTGCAACATAAGCCAAGAAGCACCTTTCTTCCCCTTCTCCTCCTCGTGCACTAAGAAAAAGGAGAGCAGTTTTGTCTCGGCGGTTTTTGTTTTGCTTTTTTTTCTCTTCGATTTTTATTTTATTTTTGGGAAAGGACCCTCAATATCCACTGACCTCCACGCAGCGAAGGGGCGGAATTTGAACCGAAAACCACAGAAGCCCACAGGAATTGGCCGGGCTGGTTGTATAATACATATTTTGCCCTTCACCAAATTCGAGCAAAATCGAGAGAGCGGCGATCAGCGACGAGCTCATCATCAGTGAGCGCGCAGGTCTTGGCTGATGCATTTTCCTTTTTTGGTTTTGCGAGCTTTTTTTTGGACCTTTGGAATGCCCCCGGGGCAAAGGTCCCGTCTCGTCTGCGAGCAGAATGATAAACTGCATGCGAGGTTGGAACCGGGTTCTAATCAGGGTTTTGTTTTTGGTTTCGGACGACTTTTTGTGGGCAAAATGAGAATTGTTTGGAGGAAAATTAAATATGCTTCAAACTAATATTCAATTCAATAAATTAAATTTGAAAAATAACATCAATAGTTCTTGTTGATCTTGATGCCTCTTCTTCTCTAGATTTTTGACAAACCATAAAAAAAATATTTTTTAAGTGTACAACGCTTTTTAATTCTATTCATGTGCTGAAAATGACAGCGCTATTTCTTGGATTGTTTTTAGTTATTCAAAAGTTAAATCAATCATGATTTCGTATTATTCACCTCTCTGGAATGGGCGAAAGAGTTGCAAAGCAGTATTACACGGAGAAAAAAGAGTTCCCAAAATCGTGAACACTCGTTCATGAAATTGGGAACCACAAACAAAGTGTTCAAATGCCATGGTACGATTTTCAAAAACGTACGATGGAATTTGAACACTTTGGTCGTGGTTCCCAATTTCATTAACGGGTGTTCACGATTTCGGGAACTCCTTTTTCTCCGTGTACCGACAATAAAAAAAATATATAAAAAAAAAATCATCTTCACAATTATTTTACCAAAACTACATATAGAACACACAATTTGAAAATAAAAAATATTAAAATTTTCTTCAAGAAATAGGTTTATTAATATATATAATTAATCAGAAACATTTCCAATTCAATAAAAAATTATCAATTGAATCGACAAGAGCTGTTTTGCCTTGTTTTACATCGAGTTGAAATTTTTTAAAACACGCTTTGGATTTGAATGTCAATTGCTAAAAAAACAGTAAAAACAAAGCAATTCTCTAGAGTTTTGAACATAGAATTTTCATCGAATTTTTTTGATTTGTATGAAATTTTGTCCATCAATTTGTATATTCCAAATAAACCATTTTGCATAATTAGTTTCTTCATACAAGTCTCTATACAAATTTGAGGGCTGTCCACAAAAATGCTATAAAAACATTCAAAAATCTGTACCTCCCGAAAAAAAACCCTTACAGTTTTCGAATGTTTTTATAGCACTGATCGATTTGAAGTCTTCGGCAAAGTTGTAGGTTATGATTATGACCAGTGATCCCCGTGCACCGCGTTCTCTGTTTTCTGTACTCGATCAAACACCAGCACCGCGTGTGCACGCGTACAAGCAAACCTAAACTCTGCCGTGTACAGTCTGTACGCGCACACGAACCTCGAGTTTAAAACCGAACCTTGCACCCCGGGTACAAACCCCGTGCAAGCCGACGACGCAAAAAAGAGACAAAAATAGTTCCCTCACGCTCCCTCTGCTGTAAAGCGGTGTTTCATTCTCCGCTGCAGTCACACTACAGTGTTTGCCACAGAGAGAGTGAGAAGCAGTCATTTTTTCGTCTCTTTACACGCTCTTCGCTCGCACGGCGTTGTACCCGAGGTGTGCACCCCGTGTTTACACCGCGTGTAAACTTGAGTGCGCCGTGCGGGGAGAACTCGAACATGGCAGCCTGGTGTGTTTGAGGTTCATCTGCACTGAAAACTTGTACGGCGTGTACGGCGTGCGCGCGTTTCGGGAAGACTGATTATGACTATTCAGAAAAAAATATACATTAAAAAACTTATATAACTTTTTAGCACTTTTTTTGAGAAACTTTACCCCCTTCGATTTATTTTTAATTATTTGAAATGAGCAAGTTGCAAAAAACAAAAGATTTTTTTTCCAGCACGAGTCGAACATTTATCAAATGAGGCAATTGTATGTGAAACATCCATGTGTTTTGAAAATTCAACGTTCAGAACAAAAATATTAAAAAATGTTACCTTTCAATAAAAGTGTCAAAAAGTTCAACATTTCAGCACCCATTTCAGAACTGAAAAGTAGAACTTTTCGGCACTGAAAGGTATTAATTTTCCATTCTGTTATTTTTGGTAGGGAAAAGTAGGCCGTTTCGTTTCTCCTAAAGGACAGGAAAAGATGACAGTTTCAAAGCGGTATTGAAAAACTCATTTTGACGAAGAACTTCGTCTTAGGGCTCTATACAGGGTAGCAATCCAAAATTTCGCGAAGCGAAATGAAACCGATAAATGAAACACCTTCCCCAAGCAGAGGGGAAAATCACAGAAGCAGCGCGGCCGACGGTTGATATAAATATAAACGCCACTCCCTCCACAGCATTAGTTTAGTCGGTGGTCTACCACCGAAGCGAGAGGAGCTCAGCTCTTCTCGCGAGCGCCAGCCTTCTCTCTTCCCTACAAAACCACGGGAAATTTGAAGGCAGGCTTCAGTCGGTGGTCTACCACCGAAGCGAGAGGAGCTCAGCTCCTCTCGCAAGCGCCACCAGGTGGCGTTTTCAGGAACTAGCCTTCCCGATTCCCTACAAAACCATGGGAAATCTGAAGGCTGGCTTCAGTCGGTGGTCTACCACCGAAGCGAGAGGAGCTCAGCTCCTCTCGCAAGCGCCACCAAGCGCTTGGCAGTAGTGACCACCACCTGGATTTTGATACTGGACATGAAATATGACATTTTGGCAGTAGTGGCCACCACCTGAAGTGGCCGGAGGCCCCGGGGGTGTTCCGATAGGGGGACATTTGCGGAACCATAAGAGTTGGGGGAATTTGGGTATCAAACATTAGCGTTTTTGATACTGGACATGAAATTTGACATTTCGGCAATAGTGGCCACCACCTGGAGTGGCCGGAGGCCCCTGGGATGTTCCGATAAGGGGACATTTGCGGAACCATAAGAGTTGGGGCAATATGGGTATCAAACTTCAGGGTTTTTGATACTGGACATGAAATTTGAAATTGGCGGAACCATAAGAGTTGGGGCAATAAAGGTATCAAAATGTAGCTGCTCCTCTGTGA
The DNA here is from genome assembly GCF_016801865.2 of Culex pipiens pallens. NCBI lineage: Eukaryota > Metazoa > Arthropoda > Insecta > Diptera > Culicidae > Culex > Culex pipiens. Next base: position 91,398,686 of record NC_068938.1, on the reverse strand, counting down.
TGTTGCTGCACGGTTACGCAAAACGGAAATGAAATTAAATCCAGCCTCGGAATCAGAATCACCTCGAAATTTACGAGCGATTACATATGTGTGTGTGTGTGAGTGTAAGCGCGTGCAGTCCAAAGGGCTTTTGTTAATTTGATTTGGTTAACCGCGGTGGATTTTCTTGAAATAATTCGAACTGTCAAAAATCCAACAAAGCATCTACCGGTGGATACTTTTCTACCACTGATTTTTGTGCGATCAATGTGATAGATGCTTTGGTGGATTTTTGACAGTTCGAATTATTTCAAGAAAATCCACCGCGGTTAACCAAATCAAATTAACAAAACCCCTAAAAAATCTGAGCCTGCTGCGTTGCCAAATTGTTGGCCGATGCGCCAAACGCAAAACAAGAATCACCGTGTTGGTGTCGTTTCGTTCGAATCCAGATGAATACAACCACATCAGCAGATTTACCCTTCGATGCGAAAGCAAATACGTGTGTATGTACGGGGGCGCGCGCAGTGACAAAAAGAGGGGAAGTAATAGCGAAGTAGAAGTATAAAAATGCGTTCTACCCTTTCCACTCCACTTAGTTGCCACCGAGATGCTGAACAAGTCGGGTCGGCTCATATCTGAGCCGCAGACGGGTGAAGCAGCAGCAGCAGGGAGAGAGAGAGCCCTAGCAACGCAAATTCTCTCTTCCGGAGAAGGATTTCTTCTGAAAAATTACCTTTATTTTCTAGAGAGAGAGAGAGAGAGAATCGGAGAGCAGCACCGAAGAGGGCAAATTGTGTGCGAATGCCGTAGAATGACACACCAAATGCCGTAGGATGGCAGATTCAAGAAAATTGCCAAATGCGCGTTCACACACACATACACACACACTCCCGTTTCATGGTACACGCTGATTGGGTTCGATGCGTCGAGTTTCCCTTCCACGGATGTTCGATTGATGTATCTAAATTCGTCACCTGAAAAGGCCATCAAAGACTGCGACCAACTACAGATACACCCGGGGACGAGCAAAACCGCCAGCGGAGGCAACTTTTAGGCAGTGGAGCAAAATCGCTTAACCTAGTAGACTGTGTGAAAATTGTTGTAGCCCTGTTGTATGGGTTAGTACAACGAATCTACTACGAGCTCGTGTAATTGGTCACGGCCCCGGGATGCACAGCCGGGTCAGTCAGGAAGCTTCCCCCAATTCGTTCGAAGATTTCGTTTAAGCCAGTGGTGGCCAAAACCTGGAGTGGTACTGAACATGATAATGGCCATTTCGACAGTGTTGGCCAAAACCTGGAGTGGCCGGTGCCCTCAAAGAAGGTTCCCCCGGGGCCCGGAGGGCCTTTTACAGAACCATACGAGTTTTGGCAATATGGGTATCAAAATTCATGGTTTTTGATACTGAACATGAAAATGGCCATTTCGACAGTGGTGGCCAAAACCTGGAGTGGCCGGTGATCTCAAAGCAGGTTCCCCCGGGGCCTGGGGGGACATTTACAGAACCATACGAGTTGTGGCAATATGGGTATCAAAATTCATGGTTTTTGATACTGAACATGATAATGGCCATTTCGACAGTGTTGGCCAAAACCTGGAGTGGCCGGTGATCTCAAAGCAGGTTCCCCGGGGTCTGGGGGGACATTTACAAAACCATAGGAGTAGTGGCAATATGGTTATCAAAATTCATGGTTTTTGATACTGAACATGATAATGGCCATTTCGACAGTGTTGGCCAAAACCTGGAGTGGCCGGTGCCCTCAAAGCAGGTTCCCCCGGGGCCTGGGGGGACATTTACAGAACCATACGAGTTGTGGCAATATGGGTATCAAAATTCATGGTTTTTGATACTGAACATGATAATGGCCATTTCGACAGTGTTGGCCAAAACCTGGAGTGGCCGGTGATCTCAAAGCAGGTTCCCCCGGGGTCTGTGGGGACATTTACAGAATCATACGAGTCAAAATTCATGGTTTTTGATACTGAACATGATAATGGTTATTTCGGCAGTGGTGGCTAAAACCTGGAGTGGCCGGTGCCCTCAAAGAAGGTTCCCCGGGGCCCGGAGGGCCTTTTACAGAACCATACGAGTTTTGGCAATATGGGTATCAAAATTCATTGTTTTGATATTGAACCTGCAAATGGCCATTTCGACAGTAGTGGCCACAACCTGGAGTTGCCAGTGCCCTAATGGAAAGTTCACCTTGGGGGAACATTTATGACAATTTTGCCGACAAATCTATGAAACAAAATACAATAATCTTATCCCAGATTTCACTAGCAATCCAAAAACTCATTCAAAATGTTTGGTCCTATGTCTTTCGGTTATGTCTCTTACAAACCATCTTAAACTTTTTGGCAATATCGCTGGGGGTAGTAAATCGATAATTGCGAAATTATTGAGATTGAGAATAACTCTTTCGTAATCAATTTGAGCCCTAAAAAGGGCTTTTTAATGCTTGCTGTTGAAATTTACTTGGCTGTCGCCGATGGCTGGCAAGAGCCTTGCCAGAACATTTCCCCATCGCGGACAACGTTGAACCCTTCCAGGTTCGGTCTGCCCCTTCGCCGCGATGCTTCTCCGCCTTCAGCTATCTTTGTTGCCGCTATGTCGTCCCTCCCTCGTAGACTGTCGAGAGTGATTTAAGTACGCAAATGAAATAGATTTTTGTTTTGGGATTTCGTGGAACGAAGAAATCTAGGTGGCGAATGCCGTAGGAAGGCAGAGAGAACGCCGTAGAAACGTCAATACGAGAAAAAAGTATTGTAATGTGTGGGAATAAATCGTTTAATGTGATTCAAATTTGTTGTGACGCAAAGAAAATCTTTAACACATGGTTCAGACTGGCTCTTTGTAATGAATTGGAGTCCTGATAATGGCTTTTTATTATTTCAAAATATTTTTAAAACATTGTTCAATGAAATGATTTCAAATCAACTGGCACGAAAATCTTGACATTACGATTAGCTGTGAAGCGTTTCAAAACTTTAGACGTTATCCAACGTCAAAATACCATAAGATCTAAGAGCAGAAATAAATAGATCTTAAGAAATAACCGTTTCGTGATTGATTTTGTGGCCAAGAAACGCAAATAATAAAACTATAAAAAAAATCATTTACTTTTGTGTCCGAAGTTCTTCGTCATGATGGTTATGCCTGTAGCATTACCACTGCACCTTTTTTATGTGTAAAAATGTATTCCAAATCGAAATCGAATAAATATGATAAATTGGACCCTTTTTGGAACAATTTCTATTTCAGGTTAAATTATTCAACAAAATTGTATTTTTCAATATTTTAAGGTAGTGTTCAGCATTGCCATCAAAAACAATATTCGAAAAACTGAGAAAATTCTCTACAATTTGCTGTTTTGGACATTGTTGATCCGGCATTTGGTTGCTGAGATATGGCCTTGCAAAGGTCAAAAATTACTAAAAACGATTTTTTCTAAGTTTAGCCAATTGACCCATTTTTTTTAATGTTTTGATTCGAATTTTGAAGTGAAACTCGCGTGATATTTTCTCAATCTAATAAAAATTTAAATGGTTTTAAATTTGGTTAAATTCACGCTAATTTCACTTATTATCATTAACCTTCGGGAAGTCGCGCTAGTGTACTTTGTGCACCAGATTTGGGAAACTTAAAAAAACAGTAGTTTTTCATGAAACAATCAAGCCGTAGCCTTGATATATGCTCAAGTTAAACATTTTTACTGACGGAAACAAGTTAACCTAAGACATTGTTGAGTAAAAACTATTTTTAATATATTTTTTAAAATAGTGTTTTTGGGTTGGTGCACAAAGTACACCAGCGCGACTGCTCGCGTAAGTATTTTTTTGGTGGAATGAATACCGGAAGTTACACATTGTTTTTATAAGTCTCAATCAGGATCAATTGACCCCAAAACTGTTTCATTGTAATCAGGAGGGCCGCTAATTCCGACTTGATGAAAATATGGGTTCTGAGTACGGTCCGGTGGCCCTTGGGGATGTTCCGAAGAGGGGACATTTTCAGAAATCCGGTCCACAAGGCATGATGGGTGTCAAACTTCATAATTTTCAACGGCAAACCTCAATATGAACATTTTTAGTGCAATAGGTGATCTGGCCACAATATGAACTAACCCGGTGGCCCCGGGAATGTTCCGAAGGGAGGACATTTTCGGAAATCCGGTCCACAAGGCATGATGGGTGTCAAACTTCATTATTTTCAATGGCAATCCTCTATATGGACATTTTTAGTGCCATAGATGATCTGGCCACAATACTGACTTTCCCAGTGGCCCCGGGGATGTTCCGAAGAAGGGACATTTCCAAAATTCCGGTCCGCAGGGCATGATGGATGTCAAACTTCATAATTTTCAACGGCAAACCTCAGTTTGAACATTTAAAGTGTCAGAGATGATCTGGCCACCATCCGAATTAACCCGGTGGCCCTGGGGATGTTCCGAAGAGGGGACATTTCCGGAATTCCGGTTCACAAGGCATGATGGGTGTCAAATTTCATAATTTTCAACGGCAAACCTCAATATGAACATTTTTAGTGCAATAGGTGATCTGGCCACAATACGGACTAACCCGGTGGCCCCGGGAATGTTCCGAAGGGGGGACATTTCCGGAAATCCGGTCCACAAGGCATGATAGGTGTCAAACTTCATTATTTTCAATGGCAAACCTCAATAGGAACATTTTTAGTGATCTGACCACAATACGGATTAACCCGGTGGCTCCGGGGATGTTCCGATGAGGGGACATTTTCGAAATTCCGGTCCGCAAGGCATGATGGGTGTCAAACTTCATAATTTTCAACGGCAAACCTCAATATGAACATTTTTAGTGCAATAGGTGATCTGGCCACAATATGGACTAACCCGGTGGCCCCGGGAATGTTCCGAAGGGAGACATTTCCGGAAATCCGGTCCACAAGGCATGATGGGTGTCAAACTTCATTATTTTCAATGGCAATCCTCTATATGGACATTTTTAGTGTCATTGATGATCTGGCCACAATACGGACTACCCCGGTGGCCCCGGGGATGTTCCGAAGAAGGGACATTTCAAAAATTCCGGTCCGAAGGGCATGATGGATGTCAAACTTCATAATTTTTAACGGCAAACCTCAGTTTGAACATTTAAAGTGTCAGAGATGATCTGGCCACCATCCGAATTAACCCGGTGGCCCTGGGGATGTTCCGAAGAGGGGACATTTCCGGAATTGCGGTTCACAAGGCATGATGGGTGTCAAACTTCATAATTTCAACGGCAAACCTCAATATGAACATTTTTAGCGCGATAGGTGATCTGGCCACAATACGGACTACCTCGGTGGCCCCGGGGATGTTCCGAAGAAGGGACATTTCAAAAATTCCGGTCCGAAGGGCATGATGGATGTCAAACTTCATAATTTTTAACGGCAAACCTCAGTTTGAACATTTAAAGTGTCAGAGATGATCTGGCCACCATCCGAATTAACCCGGTGGCCCTGGAGATGTTCCGAAGAGGGGACATTTCCGGAATTGCGGTTCACAAGGCATGATGGGTGTCAAACTTCATAATTTCAACGGCAAACCTCAATATGAACATTTTTAGTGGTATAGGTGATCTGGCCACAATACGGACTCCCCGGTGGCCCCAGGGATGTTCCGAAGAGTAGACATTGTCGAAATTCCGGTCCGCAAGGCATGATGGATGTCAAACATAATTTTCAACGGCTAACCTCAATATGTACATATAAAGTGTCAGAGATGATCTTGCCACCATCCGGATTAACCCGGTGACCCTGGTTATGTTCCGAAGTGGGTACATTTCCGGAAATTCGGTCCAATATTCATAATTTTTAAAGCCTATCATCTTTATGGCCCTTTTTAGTGCTATAGAAGATCTGGCCATAATACGGACTGCCCCGGAGATGTTCCGACTCATACGGCCTTTCGTCCCATCAAAACGCGTGTGATGATAGGCCGTAAGTTTAAAGTCGTACCGCCCTTTCAAATGTGGATCCAGAAATGAAATATAAAGTGCAATCATCAAAAAACAAGTAATCATACATTTTCTTGAATTGTTTATTTATTTAGAGCATTTTTTGCTCCCCTTTTCCAATGGATACAGATTTGATGAATGAAACACCAAAAAAACATAATTACAGTATTTTTGTAAAATTCCCAAACATTGAAATCTAGTTTTGACCAAGTGAACATCGTGATCAGTATGCAGCAAAAAAAAGTTAAATTTTGGAAACATAAAAATTTAGTTGGTTGAATATAAAAAGTGTGTAAATATGTGAACCTGATGAAAATTCATCAATTCCTTATGTAATATTACAATTTTTTTGACACAAAATCTGTCACCATTTTCTGATGAATATTACCATCGTTTTTTTTCTGTGTTCGGTTTTTATATTTTTTATCAGACCCCCGGTTTCAACCTAGGATCAGTACCTAAGCGGACCTTATAAATAAAGTAATAATCGAAGTTGACTTTACAGCTGCCGGCCACTATTGCTACACTCAAAAAAATGAGTTCGCGTAAACGTGAACAGCGTTCATGCCAACGGGAACCAGGAAGAAAACTGTTCACTTTCATGGTGCAATGCACTATAAAAGTTGAACAGATTTCTTCCTGGTTCCCGGTGGCATGAACGCTGTTCACGTTTACGCGAACTCATTTTTTTTTTAGTGTAGTATCAATCACCTGTCTTTTATTTACAAAGACTTCGACGCCCAAGCCCTAGGTCCTAGGCACCCATATTAAAACGTAGAATTTACGACCTTTGGATTATGAGCCCAGTGAGTGGTCAGATTAATTTACACGGACGGGACAAAAAAATAAAAGACTAAAAACTACACCCAAAGGAAAAATATATCTCAAAATCTGCAACAGTGGATTTGCTGCAGAAAATGTCACATTTTATAACATTTTTTGCAGCAAGCCCGTAGATCATTTTTGCCCGCGTGTAAACATTTCAGCGATCTGCAGTTCTCACCAACACATATAATACGGGGATGACGTCGCTATGTTTAGACCACGGAATACCCGAAAAAAATCTAGAGAAATTGGATATTTTTGGAACTCTTTATTCCCGGGAAATTTGGTCGAAACTCCCGGGAATTATGATACTTATAAATTTTGAAGCAAAATAATATAAAGCCAATCAGAAACACTAGATGACTTATATTGTATACAGATTATTCTTGTTGTTAATTCATTTATTTCTGACTGATTCAACCTTCTTGGCCTTTCGCTGCCCTATTCTATAAAGAGGAAAATATTTAGCCATATTGATGTTCGAAAAAAAGTTCGAGAAAAAATTAAATGAAACTTGTTGAAAATGCCTAGGGGGAGGGGGGGCAGAATGGCCCGCCTAAGTAAAATGTGCCAAAAACCATAGAAAAACATGAAAACTTATGAATTCAGTGTAGTAGGCTTATGCTTTGGGATGTTCCCTTCAATGTTATATACTTGGTTGATGAAATTTTTTAGCTTAAAACTATTTTTAAGTCACTTTAAAAAAAAAGTTTTTTCGACTACTTTTTCCAGGGTGCGGGGCAGAATGGGCCACCCTGCGGGGCAGAATGGGCCACCTTAGAAAACAAGCCATTTTGTCTAATACAACGTTGAAGGGAGATAAGAAATGACTTAAGGTACCTTTCTAACATAGTTTCCATGAAGTTTGACCACTTTTATAAAAATAGTCACTTAACAAAACAAACATTTTTGAAAATAGTGGTAATATGTTGAAAAAGGACACTATTTTTACAAATAATCATCAAAATAACTAAAAAATCAACTAATGTTGCATTAAACGTGATTTGTGAAGCTACCAGGAGTGAAATAATCCATTTAATCGAAATTTCATAACTTTTGATTGTTTTTATAAGGCAGGATAAGGGTGGTCCATTCTGCCCCCAAGTGGATTTTAATTTAACACTTCCACCACCAAGCCTCTAAATGATTTCAAGGTTCCGTTGTTGTTTGTATACCTTGGTAGTAACATCTAGTAACGTTATAAGCATTGAGCAAACTTTTTCAAACAATCCAACTTTTTAGAAAGCTTATTTAAAAACCTCGAAATAAACAACATTTGCGTGGTTTTGTCAATAAATTTACATTTTTGCTCATAATTCGAAAAATACAATGAATTCAAACGTCGTTTTCGGTATGGTGAAGTTATTTGACGTCCTTTATAAGACCCTTGCCTTACAATTGGTCTAAATCCATTCTAAAGCCCAAAACCAAGGGTGGCCCATTCTGCCCCCCTGGTCCATTCTGCCCCCCCTGCCCCTATTACTCTTAATGACGACATGACTACTATGTTGGGGGGTTTTAAAAATCTGAAGTAGATAACGTATGTAAGTAAGGCCATAAATCATTTTATGCTTTCCATTGGAACCCAAATTAATTACGATCAAAAAATATATATGCATTCTGCGTTAAGATTATTGATGTATATTTAATTTTCCGTAAGTACTGTAAATATTTAATCAATGAAAATTTAAAGTAGTCCTAGCAAAGAAAAAAAATAGTTAAAATGTTGCTTTAGGTCATTATTTATCATCTTAGAAAAACATATTGTATTTTTTTATACATTCGGATTAAAATCTTATAACAAGTTTTTTGATTACTACGAGTAAGTAGGACATAAACAGATTTTTAAACATAGGAAAAATCATTCACCATGAAGAATACTTTAAAAAATACAGTACAGTTTGGAGTCACAAAAAGCTCTAGAAATGATCTTGTTATTGCAGATTTGGGATTTCGGGGCCACCGGGGTAGTCCTTATTGTGGTCAGATCACCTATGGCACTATAAATGTCCATATAGAGGACTGCCTTTGAAAATTGGGAATTTTGACACTCATCATGCCTTGTGGACCGGATGTCCGGAAATGTTCCCTCTTCGGAACATCTTCGGGGCCACCGGGTTAGTCCGTATTGTGGCCAGATCACCTATACCACTAAAAATGTTCATATTGAGGGTTGCCGTTGAATATTGTGAAGTTTGACACCCATCATGGCTTGTGGACCGAATTTCGGAAATGTCCCCTCTTCGGAACATCCCCAAGGCCACCGGGTTAATCCGGATGGTGGCCAGATCATCTTTGATACTTAAAATGCCCATATAGAGGTTTGCCTTTGAAAATTATGAAGTTTGACACCCATCATGCCTAGCGGACCAGAATTTCGGAAATGTCCCCTCTTCGGAACATCCCCGGGCCCCCCGGGTTATTCTGGATGGTGGTTAGATATCTGATGGCATTCTAATTGGTGGAATTAACAACTTTGTAGAACATTGTTTCTTCCTATTTGGAATTATATTCGGTTTATTTGAAAATTTCTGACAGGTGCACAAAGTACACCACGCGACTGCTCTTGTAGTTTTTTTTGCGCGACTTCCCGAAGGTTAAAAATCTGATCAATGGTTTCCAAGATATTAATCGTTTGAAAATTGTGAAATTGGGCAGAAAAAAAACTCATTCATGGTAATTATTATTCTTTGCAAGGCCATATCTCAGCAACCAACGGTCATATGCTTTAAAAAAAAAACTATCTCAGCTTTTCAGATATATATTTTTTAAGGATGAGCAAGGATAGTCTCTACTTATAATAAATAAAAGTATACATTTTTGTTCAAAAGTTTAACTAAAAATAGCTTTAACTCAAAGGTGGTGGACTTTTTAAAAAATATTCAAATATGCTTTTCGATTAGGAATTAAATTTTTCATCCAAAAATGAATTCTTGATTTTTTTTGTGTACATTTTGATACTTTCCAAAAAACATTATTTTTTCGAAAAAAATTCCTAGCTTGTCCAAAAACTAAACGTTGTCATAGCTTACTGAAAAGTTTAACAAGTCGGCACTTGTTTTGAAAAGTAATACTTTTCAAACTGTATTGATACAGATTCAAGCAAAAAAATGTTTGCAAGACGTATTGCCCACTAATTTCCAAAATAGTGGTTATGTAGTTTATGGATGACCCCTAAACTGGAACCTTCTAGAGACAAACATCAATTGGGCCAAGTTCTGCATGCAGGTTAAGAAGAAGTTCTTCTGCAACACAAGTTAAAGAGCCGCGGGGATCAATTATTTCACCTTTTGCAATAGGGTTCATCGCCGGTTGCACCAAACTCCTCCCAAGACCTCATGAAAGTTGAGCACCCAGGATTGTGCCAGCTTTTATAATAACTTAGCGAGAAACAGAAGCATTCAACCCCGGGCGCGGTAGCATGCTGAGGGCAGAACCTGGGCAGGTTCCGTCCAGAACAATGTGGTGCAAACACCCAAGGTTAGATGACGGGGTGGGCTAGTTGGGGTAAAGTGGACTTCAGGAAGGGTTACGAGAGGAATTTGCTTAAATTTTCAAGGTTGAACGTCCAAAAACATCTAATTGATGCTCTCAGTTCAAAGGATACATTTTACCCTGGCTGGTTTCGCAAAAGCACCGAAGATTGATGAGTTTGACTCTAAGGGTTCTTCTAAGGTTCGTTTTGCGTTTCCCCTCGAAGAGGAATCCACCACGGCAGAAGGGACGACCAAAAATGTCCTCGGGCAAAACGCAAAAAAGATTGCCAGCCTGGAATGCACCTCGGTGAATGGGCTTCAGCTAAAAGTGGTAAACTGTATCAAAAACAAAAAAACCTGAGCTAAAAAAATCGCCAGAAAACCTTCGTTATGATTGTAATTAAGGATGAAAAGCGAATTCTTGGTCGTCGTCGTCGTCGGCAGTCGAAAATGAAAGTGAACGTCAACGAGTTCAAAGTAAAAGTGAAGTTGTTGGCCCTCCCCAAATCGCAAGTAACATTCACTTTGGGTCAGCAAAAAAACGACCAAATTCATCGATCGAGCATTTTGAAAAGCCCGCCCGCCAAGTGTTATCGATCGTAATGATATACATTTGTTTGGTCAGTTTTGTGAACGACCATAAAATTGGTCCAATCGATTCGAGTTTGTGGTCCAGGGGAGGGAACCATGTTTATGCTAATCGCAACCTTTTGGGGGCCGAAGATCGCGAGACGTATCACTAACCTCTTTATTTTTTATTCGCATGGATTTGAAAAAAATCAGTCGCGATATTTATTCATAGCTGGCGGTTAAGATCTCACAGAAGAGAAGAGCAGCAAAAAAAAAGAAGCGTGTTCGTGGGTGACCCCCAAAGGCGGGGGCAATTTGGATACAAGTTGTCTAATTTGTCGGATCATCGCAGCGCGATTTATCTCATTAGCGATTGTGTGCCGTGAGGATGAGTGGTGATCCATAGATAATCTTGATGAATTATTCAAATTTTGAAGCTTTGTTTGTTTTGTTGTCCTGCTTTCAATAAGTTGTTTGATGATTGGTTTATTATCTTGCTTGAATCAAAGATTTTTTCTTTGAATCAAAGTTGTAGCCGTTATCAAGAAATAAAAGGCAAAAAAAATCCAATAATTCTACACACTAAAAAATTATGAATTCCACACATAACGTAAAGATAAAACTAATGTAAAATTAATTCATTTAATCAATAATGTGATGTAAAATTATGGCTGTTTTCACGTACATCGCCAGTTTACGGCTAAAATATCAAAGTTGAACATTAAATAATTAAAGCCGTAAGAATCCATTTCTTTAAACTTAATTTTACGTCTCTTCTGATGCACATAGCTGGAGCGTGTATTTTGATGTAATTTTAAGTGTACTTTAACTGAACTTCACGTCAGTTCATCTAACAGTGTAGCGAGCCACTCGAAATGTCAGCCATGTTGAACGCGAGACAAGCTGCTGTCGGAACGGTCGGAACAGCTCGGCCGGTGGTACAATTCCCGATAATTAGGGCAGATCTGGCAAGTACCTGACAACTAAACCAACAAAATCACACTCAAAGGTAAGATAAACATAGTTTGTTTCTGTTTCAGGATGCAAAAAAAAAAAACAAAGCGGACGGATTTTCCCTGCTGCATTTCGCAAAATTTCGGAACCATCATGAGCAGCAGCTTGGAGAACCGCAAGAACTCTCCCGGTGGTCTATGTTCCGGTTGTCTGACTGGAACCTGCCTCAGAACGTTCTGAGACATCTTCCGAAACATGAATCCGAAGAGTTGTGGGATTTCATCGTCGGGAATAGTCATCTTCGTGACTTCTTTGGAAAGGACAATAATATTGGACGATCCTAGACCCAACGACGACGGTTCCGACTCAAGGTCACGGAACACGGTCAGCCGCCGTACGGACAACGATGGATTAAGTTGTGCTTACGCCAACTGTCCGTCCACGGTAGCGTCCAGCAGGACACCCAATTTTCCACAAAACGGGCGTTCGTTGTTCCGCAGCTTACTTCACGGGTGGTCAACCAGGTAAGCCGAAATTTTACCTTGAATAACAGCAGTTGAGTGAAAATTGTGTTTATGTTTTTCTAGGTTAAATTGCATCGCCAATCATCATCCGGCTGGATCCGGAACCGGCTTTAGATTTTTAACAAAACGGGTCTTGATTTCCCCAGAACTATTTACGTTCTCGGTGCCCAGCTCGGATAATAAGAACAGCAATCGGGGGATGGTTCTTCTGAGACGGAACGTGGGAAGGCGTTTTAGTGAATCAGTGTTCAAATCAAGTTAGAAAGTGTATTTTCGGTAACTTCTTGATCCAGTGCAAGTGTTGCTTGAAACAAGCGAAGAAAATTATCTAAATTTAAGAAATGTAGCGTTTCTGTTCGTGAAATAAAAAATTAAACTAAAAGTGCCTCTTTTCAATTTTCTAACCTGAAAACCCAGCGATTTTATTTTCAATTTAGCAAAATTACATCAACTTGAAATTACATCATCTTATATTCAATTAACGTAAAATTCAACGCTTATATAGGTGTCTCGTTAGGTTCATGTAATTTCCAAATCTGATGTAATATTGTGTCAAATCAGACGCTCCAGTTATGTGCATCAAAACGACATAAAATTACATGATTATTTTTTGGTGTGTATCACCTAATAGTGTAATTTTACAAAAAAATAATGAGGTTAATAATTTAATCAAACAAATACAATATGTAATGCATTTTTCTGTTTGGTGTTGTTTGGAAATATTTTGACTTTTTATGAAACTTTGAATGTTTAAACCTTATTTTATATTTTTTTATTTTTTTTTTCACCCCAGGCGTATTAGGTATGGGGAATGACGCACATTTAGTTTTTCGCCTGGTTCTGAATTTTCGCAAAAAATGATTTTTGGAAAGTCTCGAATCAGAAAGTACTTCTGTGAATTCATGAAACAATAGATCGTTTTAAGTTTTCAAACAAAAAATATTGTTTTGTTGCATTGTGTCTACTCTTTTCCATCTCTGAAAATTATATTGAAAACTAAGAAAATTTCAAAATAAACCGAAGCACTTAGAAGAAGTGCTTAATTATATGCAAGGTTAAACCTACTCGTCCAAATGTCGAATCAAGAATGTCAAAAAAAGTAGAGCTGTATATTTTTTAATTTGGTTCGAATTTTGTAGTGACCATGCAGGCCAAGTGCGAATGATTCTGATGATATCCCTTCAGTTGACGCTCAGGCGAGGAACATCCTGGAAGGAGCGTCACTGACTACGTCCGTAGTCCTGTTAGATCATTCTTGATCAAGACAGTATAGCTCTGGTTCCTTGCAAGTGTCCTATTTTCTTACCTCCACGTTGGCTTGGTTTTCATGATGACCTAGCTGGTGGCCTGTGGAAACGGATCGTAAACCTTTGACCAGCGAGGGTCAGAGTCGAGACGGCTAGAAGAAAGGGGCGCGACAATGTGGGAAAGGGAAGTAATTTGTGATTGTAGACGGTATTGTTTTGATTCGCAGTATGTTGAGTCAACTGCTGTGGATGTACCTGAAACATCACACAACGGGGTTTCTCTTCTTTCCGTTTTTATCTATCATCTATATTCTGTTAATTTTGTTTCACTGATTCTCTAACGCAGCTTCTGTTTACTATCCTCCATTTGATTTCGATTTTACTTATTTGATTCTCTTATTTCTCAACGCTTTTCCACTCTATTTTACTAATTGATGCTGCTGCAACAAACTGTCTGCTTTCCCTTAATTTGGCAGCGATGTCAATTTTGTTTATCATGTGCCTTTTCTTTATTTATCTATTTCAATAATTTCTCATCTTCCCTGTAAATTGCCCATCATAACAATAATCTAAGCTTGTTTGTTATCTCTTTTCATTAACTATTGTTAATTTCTTTATCTTCTTCATAAATTACTATCTTTCTTTTACTATTGATTCTTTACATAGTATATTTCTTTCACTGTCCATTGTTTTGAAACTTCACCTTTTTCTTAAGCAAGTGAGGTTCGAGCCCTGACTCAATTTATGAAATGATTAAAGGATTAACGCAAATATTACTATTGTACTTTTGAAAAACTTTTATAAAATGCTTAGGACCAAAATATTGTAACAAAACACCGCGACAAAAGAAATAGCAACAGATAAACACGACTCAACAATAGGGAAGATTTCAGGAGAAAACAATACACAGTAAATAACAATTAGTTTTTGAATTCAAACTAAAAATAAAACAGTTTTGGCTTTATGAAAGTTGATAGGCACACTTTGAATGGTTAGGCGCTTATACTTACATCAAACCCTACGTAATGTACCACCCCCGGCCGAGTTAAAATGCGTAACCGGAAAAGAAGGTGTGCATGCCTGGCACGAACACTCAAAGCGTGTTCTAGCGTGCTGCTCGTACTGACTCAGAGCAAGGGTGAGATGTAGGTGTAAGGGCAGTGCGTGTTCGTCGGGAACCTGGTGCATAAGATCGGTCAAGGCCCGTTCTTACACTGAAAATTGCGAATTGCGAATTGCGAATTTTGTAGTGACCATAGACGCCATTTTGTGTGATTGGTTTACCTATATAAGGCTCCAAAAATAATGGCAACTGTCTATACAAAAATAATACGGAAATATTAAAAAAAAATTAGCTTTTGAAGGAATTTTCTGATCGATTTGGTGTCTTCGACCAAGATGTTTGTATTGATGAGGGCTATTCATAAAAAGGTACACGGAAAAAAGATTTGGCCAATTTCTAAATTAATTTTTGTTTCCCATTTTTTCCAAAATCCGTATTTTATAATTGCAGATTTTTTTTATGTTTCATGGAACAGAGAACTGCAATTTATGAGCCTTAGAAAAGTTAGGAGAAACACCGGGTTATGTTTTTTTGAAAAATAATTGGTTTTTTTTTTCTGAAAAACAGAACTTTTAGTCACAATTTTTTTAATTACCTACTTCAGTTTATAATGTAAAATCATATTCGCAATCGAAAAGTATCGTACAATTTTTTTTAATAAAATGCACAGTTTTCATGGTATAGCCACGTAAAGTTTAATTTTTATTGGAAAATTTCCGTTTTTAGAATTTTTAGAAAAATGTCCATATTTGTCCATTCTAGAAAACATTTTTTCACAAAGTTCCAACTTTAATTTCCTTGTTTTTTTTCTTTTATTTGCTATATTTCAGCAACCAGAGGTCCAATCTTTATTATCTTTTATGCTATTATTTGAAATTTTCTGAACTCTTCAAAAAAAAGGTGTGGTTTTGTATCGCCTAATACATGTAAACAATTCTTTAAAATTAAAACAAAAAGTACGGATTATGAAAAATTGAATTTATGTGGAAAAAAAAGTTTATTTAAAATTCGGCAAAATCTTGTTTTCCGTGTAGCTATTTTTTCTGAAAAGTCCTCATGAAAACCTACACCAAATCGATCAGAAAATTCCTTCAAAAGTTACAGATTTTTTATTATTTAGGTACCTTTTTTGTATGAACAGCTGTCAAAATTTTATGGAGGCTTGTATGGGTTGTATTGTCATAAAATGGCTTCTACACAATACAAAAACTCTGATTTTGACTAAAAACAATTGTTTAGGGGTTACATACATGTAGAAAGTCACAAAATTTCAAATTACGTAAAATGATTAAATCCACGAAAAAGATGATTTCCAATCACTCCTGAAAATTTCATAACGATATTTAGTGATTAAACTGAGTGAAACACAATTTAAACTCAAAATTTTGCCATGCACTAAGCATGAATATTATATGATTTTTTTATATGAAAAACACAAAAATATTAACATCCTTTTCTCAAATATTTTTTTTTGAAAATCGGCCTTCGTCATGCACACAGGATCAGTTCAACGAGTCTTCACCAAAATTTTGAGCCGATTTGTTCAAGGCAGAGTTGAGATATCGTGGCACCTGTGTTTTGAAACTGCTTATTTCAAATAGCTATATCTCGGTGATGATACAACCAAATGTCTTCAAATTTGTTTCGATTATTGATGAAAATGTATATTTTAATGCCTTGAAAACAGATTTAAAAATAGTTGAAGTGTGTGCTCATACCAACCTCTGACTTTTTTACCGGTTTACATGTATGTAACCCCTTAAAAAGTGACATTATTCAAACATTTCAAAAGTGGAATTTGATTTGAGTGGTTTATTTCCAATTAATTTATTTTTTTCTCTTTTACTTGTATTGGAAACAATAGAAGTATTTGTAAACATTTCCAATGACCTAATCAAAGCATAAAGATTTTTGAATAATCTGTTAACAGTTTTTGGCTTACAATTATTATAAGCTTTACAATTGAAGTATGTTTTTAATAATTAACATTTAAAACATTGATTTCACAAAACTCAACAGACAATTTGTTTTAAAAGCTGTAATATGTATTTAGTTTTGTAAACTGGAATATTTTTCCATAAAACTTTGTCATAAGATTTTTTTTTTCATTATGTTTGAAGTTAATTTTTTAGAATTGTGGTTAATTTAGGTTTTTATCAATATTTAAACAATGTTAACAAAATTTGGTCGTCGTTTTAAGCAAACTTGTTGGCGTCTGACGAGTTGCTTGAAAATAAAAAAAATAGTGTGATGGAAATGTCCCGGAAATCAAAAATAACATTTAGAAAATGAAATGGTTTAATTCTCGGTTTTTCGCTTGAGAGAACTCATCTCATTAGAATTTCTCTCTCAGTGAGACCTCTATGAAACTTTTTTTTTCTTTTTCGCTGATGACAATGATTCATAAATGGATTTATAGTACATTAGTATAAAATTGGTGAAAAAAATGGTAAGTTTTTTAAAAAAATAATACTTCAAAATATTACGGATTATTATTCACTAATACGTGAAGGACTTTAAAATGTATCAAATTCACAAGTACTGACCAAAGTGATAAATTGTGAATTGCTGTGATATGGTTTGACATTACAGTTAAAAAATTCTGTCTCGTTAAACCAATAACATCATTAAAAGTTATACTCACTTAACACTTCAGTTAATTTTCATTATCGTTCAATACCAACCTGAAAGAAAAGAATTACAAAAAGTGGTTAGAAAAGCAAGCTATAATTGAAATTCTAGCAAAATGATAGTTATTTCCCACCTCTCAGCAAACATATCTATTTTGCGCCACCCTGAAGTTAAGACATCTCCCATCGCCTATCTCACCCAATCAGTAAACTTCCGACGTTTGGTGGCAAATGATCAAGTGAACGTAGCTGATCGGCCATATCCACCGCTAGTTCTGGCCATAGCTACTGCCTGCCCAGATCTGGTGGTCCAGCCAGCCCAAAACTAACCTACCGTAAAGTGTGGAGAAAGTGCGGCTTGGAAGGCCCATCTTCCAACTCAAGAAGGGGGTTCCAGCAGTCTTGGCGGGTCAGATTATATCCCATTAATTGGATTGGTTATGCAACATTGTTGCTGATTGAGAAAACGAGAAGAACCGGAATAGAATGATGTTTTTCTTTTCAGAGTTCGCGGAATCGAAACTCTACGCGAGGGAAGCGAAATCGGAGCAGGTGGGACTTTGAGAACTGGGAGAACTGATTCGGAAGAGGAGAATGCGACGGGCGATCGCTTAGCTAACTACAATACCCAATATGGAAGGCGGTCCGTGGTAGATTCCAGGGAGCTTCTGCGAACCAAAATGGGAAGGTCAGCTGCGAGATTGTTGGTAGCGGAATGGTTGAAGGAGAGCAAAGGTTTACAGTTGATGGGTTTACCCTCGGGTTCACGAGCTGGGGGGAATCAAATCAGGTGGAATCGAAGGTATTTATAACAGTGAATTGAAGGTTGGAGAATCTGCGCCCAGCTTCCCAGACACTGATACTTGGGTTAAACGATCGCGGGAAGATGGAGCATGGTATAGAGTCGATGCGCCACCGGTAGATTCAACTCTCACTAATTGATCATACCTTTTAGGTTATACGAAAATGCTGGATATTTTGCTTATAGCATAGTATGACATAATTATGTTCTGTACGAAGGATAAACTCTTGTGTCTCAAGCACAAACGTAGTAGGCCATGATGCAATGATCAAGCAATGATACAGACGATTCGATCAGCACTGAATAAGAATCAGGACCCTTCTAGATTCGTAGGGACGAAGTTATGATACAAAATGGCCTCCAGATTATGATTAACTCCAAACAGCTTCTGCAGTAGCAATTCTAAATGTCTCGTTCAGCAATACCTCCGCACCACCTGCGCATCAAACTTTAATTCGAATTGCTCCTGGTATCGCAGCATTTGATCTTCATCCGACGCCGTCGTCGATTCCGAACGAACCTCCACGCTCGCGGTACAATTATGAATGATCGGCATCACAGCTCCTTCGGGGCGTCCAGCCCCGGTTCGCCAGGCACGCATAACAGATTCATTAAACTTCTATGGCTTACTGGTTGGTACCATCGCGATCCAGCCATCTAACTGGTGCGCGCGTTTCTTGCGGCTACTGCGCACGATTCCGGAACCCTTCATTGTGCTGTGGAGCCTGCCCGGACCCCCTTGGGCGGTCCACCGTGGCGGCGGTGGTCGGTGGCGTTGGATTAGACCGAGGTGACCTTTTCCGCAGGCCAGTAGTTTACTTCAATCGATTCAATCATCGTACAGCGAACGTCCATCGAGCGTCTTGACGAGCATTGGGGTTTGGGTCATCGCGTGGTAGATCATCGCGCGGTGGAGAGTTTAATGTGGCCACAAAAGGGGAGCCAGCCGGATCATGATCGGATGATTATGCGAAACGCAATCATTTTGCGTAATGGCTCCCGGGCAGTGTTGGGCTCCACCGGGACCGGGAGGTGGGAGAGAGATCGGTCAACCGTGTTGGGCTGGCATACTGGTTTTTCTGAGCCGACATCATGTGTGAGTCGATGGCGCATCGTCCTCGTGATGGGTTAAATCGATCCTCGGTTAGTGTGAGTTCGCTTCATTGAGGAAAGAGGGGAAGAATCATTCATAAATGTTTATGGAAAGATGGTGAGTTATTAGAGGGAAAGAGCCGCACGTTGCAGGTTGTGCTGGTGTTCAACGGATTTGATAGCATTTTATGAACAAAACAAAAAATATCATGCGCAGACAATCTGTTTCAATGCTTTGGTAGATTTCAAAAAATCAATATTTTTATGATTTTAAAAATATATCTTGGAGAATGTAAACTTCAAAATTTTAATGGAAATAGAAGCCTAATCAATTGCAAACAATAATAAATGCATTTGTCTGCATTGTTATACTTTTTTATTGTTTTGCCTCCTCGATTTCGGTCAAAATCGAGAGACATTTACTTCAAAAAATATTTGCAACTGTCTCAGTTGATATAAAACAAAAATTGCGGTATCAATTTGAATTGAAATACTTGCAAACGACTGTTTACTGTATTTTATTATTTGTAAGAAACTTTGTGTATCGATTACTTATGTCCGATTGAGCCATTCTGCATCATTAGTTTCATCATACAAGTCTACTTCAAACAAATATTCCATTTTGAAAAACTTTATCCCCATCGTCTATTTTTTATTTAAAGGTGTTTCAGTAAACAAAAAGGGCCAACTTTTGAACTATAGAGTATGACGCGGATTTTTAACAGGCCGGAATTTCTGTACAGAATTTTTCGCATAATACGGATTTTTACGGAATTTTTACAACTTTTTAAAAATTTAATTGCTTTTTTGATTGGGCCAAAGCATTTGCTAATTAGACATTATTTCACTGTCAGTTTGATTTTATTTTAGGGATAACTTACACAGGTTTCCGGATTTTCCTCAGTTCAAATTTGATTATCAATAATTGATCTTTTCAAATTCCTTGCAAAACATATTTATCAAATAAACTTCTGAGAACCTTGTTTTGTGCTTGTGTTCATAAGACCTTTTCAATAAAAACTCTAGAAATGTTTTCGTGAAAACACTGACAACGATATTATTCGTAAAAGCAAACTTGACATTTCGTAAGCTTTTAAACGTTCAACAAAAATATTTTTAATTCCCAAATTCCAAATTTATCCAAACAGTCCTTAACAGTTTGAGTTATACCATGGTGTCATATCGGTAATGTGTACGGATTTTTGCTCAGCAATAGTTGGTAGCCTTAAGTTTGACGGATGTATCGTTTTTGTCCATGTTATAATTTTTGAAAAGAAAAAAAAAGAGTTTATGGAAAGTACTGATAATGCACGCAAAAAAATCAATAAATTATTTCAGATGTAAAATTAAATTCTAAATCTTGAAACGTACCTTTGTGAAATTCTTGTAAAGTTCACCGTTTTTGAGTAATAGTCATTTTCAGGTTAAATTATTCAACATTTTTTTTTTATCATGTCAATTGACTTTTGAAATTTGACATTTGAATTTTGAGTTTGAAATATTTTCACAAAAGTTACACGCTTAAAAAATTAAAAACTGATCAATGGTTTTTCAAGAATTCTTCGATTAATTTTCAGGGTCAATTGTTTAGCACTCCAAAAAAAACTAATGTTTGGTAATTTCCATTCTTTACAGAGCCAGATCTCATAAAACCAAAGGTCGGAAAAACAATGCCAAAAAAAGGATATTGTAGAGAATTTTCTCAGCTACTCGATTTTTTTTTCAAGGATGGACAAACATAAAAACTATTTTAAAAACTTAAAAAATACTATTTCGTTGAATAACACTACTCGACAAAACAAAACTTGTGTCAAGGGATTGACGATATCTCATCCGTTCCTGAGAGAAAAGGCATCCCCGAATCCGATGCATTCGACAGAATTTGATTTTATGTCCACGCGGACTGATGCAAATCTGGTAAATTTTTTAACATAAAAAATCGAACAATTTAAAAAAAACCATGCGTCTCCTCCCAATTATATGAGCCATCTACAAGAATATGGAAGCGCCTGGTGCATAGCCATTTCCTTTAAGCACAACGGAAACAACCAATACAAATGTATAAAAAAGTTGTCAAGTTCTCGGGGGGTCCACAGCTAGCATTTTTTGTACGATTATAAAAAATAAATATTAAAAGTTTAAAATTAATTTATTTAAAAAACATATTTTTTGATTTATTTGTTTACTAAAATTTTATGTATCTTAAAGGTCTTAAAGGTCATCCAAGGACTCCCTGGAGTTAAGATCTACGAGTCTACCGCCGTAACAAGCAAAAGGTCGTGAGATTTTGACCCCGGATCATGTGCGTATAGCATCAATGGATATGGTAGACTACTATATGAATGTGTTGGGATGTTCATGGTCATCCAAGGACTCCCTGGAGTTAAGATCTACGAGTCTACCGCCGTAACAAGCAAGAGGTTGTCGGATTTTGACCCCGGATCATGTGCGTATAGCATCAGTGGATATGGTAGACTACTGTATGAATGTGTTGGGATGTTCATGGTCATCCAAGGACTCCCTGGAGTTAAGATCTACGAGTCTACCGCCGTAACAAGCAAGAGGTCGTCGGATTTTGACCCCGGATCATGTGCGTATATCATCAGTGGATATGGTAGACTACTATATGAATGTGTTGGGATGTTCATGGTCATCCAAGGACTCCCTGGAGTTAAGATCTACGAGTCTACCGCCGTAACAAGCAAGAGGTCGTCGGATTTTGACCCCGGATCTTGTGCGTATAGCATCAGTGGATATGGTAGACTACTATATGAATGTGTTGGGATGTCCATGGTCATCCAAGGACTCCCTGGAGTTAAGATCTACGAGTCTACCGCCGTAACAAGCAAGAGGTCGTCGGATTTTGACCCCGGATCTTGTGCGTATAGCATCAGTGGATATGGTAGACTACTGTATGAATGTGTTGGGATGTCCATGGTCATCCGAGGACTCCCTGGTGTTAAGATCTACGAGTCTACCGCCGTAGCAAGCAAGTGGTCGTCTTATTTTGACCCCGGATCTTGTGTGTATAGCATCAGTGCATATGGTAGACTACTGTATGAATGTGTTGGGATGTTCATGGTCATCCAAGGACTCCCTGGAGTTAAGATCTACGAGTCTACCGCCGTAACAAGCAAGAGGTCGTCGGATTTTGACCCCGGATCATGTGCGTATATCATCAGTGGATATGGTAGACTACTATATGAATGTGTTTGGATGTTCATGGTCATCCAAGGACTCCCTGGAGTTAAGATCTACGAGTCTACCGCCGTAACAAGCAAGAGGTCGTCAGATTTTGACCCCGGATCATGTGCGTATAGCATAAGTGGATATGGTAGACTACTATATGAATGTGTTGGGATGTTCATGGTCATCCAAGGACTCCCTGGAGTTAAGATCTACGAGTCTACCGCCGTAACAAGCAAAAGGTCGTGAGATTTTGACCCCGGATCATGTGCGTATAGCATCAATGGATATGGTAGACTACTATATGAATGTGTTGGGATGTTCATGGTCATCCAAGGACTCCCTGGAGTTAAGATCTACGAGTCTACCGCCGTAACAAGCAAAAGGTCGTGAGATTTTGACCCCGGATCATGTGCGTATAGCATCAATGGATATGGTAGACTACTATATGAATGTGTTGGGATGTTCATGGTCATCCAAGGACTCCCTGGAGTTAAGATCTACGAGTCTACCGCCGTAACAAGCAAGAGGTCGTCGGATTTTGACCCCGGATCATGTGCGTATAGCATCAGTGGATATGGTAGACTACTGTATGAATGTGTTGGGATGTTCATGGTCATCCGAGGACTCCCTGGAGTTAAGATCTACGAGTCTACCGCCGTAACAAGCAAGAGGTCGTCGGATTTTGACCCCGGATCATGTGCGTATAGCATCAGTGGATATGGTAGACTACTATATGAATGTGTTGGGATGTCCATGGTCATCCGAGGACTCCCTGGAGTTAAGATCTACGAGTCTACCGCCGTAACAAGCAAGAGGTCGTCGGATTTTGACCCCGGATCATGTGCGTATAGCATCAGTGGATATGGTAGACTACTGTATGAATGTGTTGGGATGTTCATGGTCATCCAAGGACTCCCTGGAGTTAAGATCTACGAGTCTACCGCCGTAACAAGCAAGAGGTCGTCAGATTTTGACCCCGGATCATGTGCGTATAGCATCAGTGGATATGGTAGACTACTGTATGAATGTGTTGGGATGTCCATGGTCATCCGAGGACTCCCTGGAGTTAAGATCTACGAGTCTACCGCCGTAGCAAGCAAGAGGTCGTCTTATTTTGACCCCGGATCTTGTGCGTATATCCTTGCTTACCACTTAAGCCAAACGGCGACCTATTGTTTGTTACGGCGGTAGACTCGTAGACTCATGGGAGTCCTTGGATGACCATGAACATCCCAACACATTCATACAGTAGTCTACCATATGCACTGATGCTATACACACAAGATCCGGGGTCAAAATCCGACGACCTCTTGCTTGTTACGGCGGTAGACTCGTAGATCTTAACTCCAGGGAGTCCTCGGATGACCATGAACATCCCAACACATTCATACAGTAGTCTACCATATCCACTGATGCTATACGCACATGATCCGGGGTCAAAATCCGACGACCTCTTGCTTGTTACGGCGGTAGACTCGTAGATCTTAACTCCAGGGAGTCCTTGGATGACCATGAACATCCCAACACATTCATATAGTAGTCTACCATATCCATTGATGCTATACGCACATGATCCGGGGTCAAAATCTCACGACCTTTTGCTTGTTACGGCGGTAGACTCGTAGATCTTAACTCCAGGGAGTCCTTGGATGACCATGAACATCCCAACACATTCATATAGTAGTCTACCATATCCATTGATGCTATACGCACATGATCCGGGGTCAAAATCTCACGACCTTTTGCTTGTTACGGCGGTAGACTCGTAGATCTTAACTCCAGGGAGTCCTCGGATGACCATGAACATCCCAACACATTCATATAGTAGTCTACCATATCCACTGATGCTATACGCACATGATCCGGGGTCAAAATCTGACGACCTCTTGCTTGTTACGGCGGTAGACTCGTAGATCTTAACTCCAGGGAGTCCTTGGATGACCATGAACATCCAAACACATTCATATAGTAGTCTACCATATCCACTGATGATATACGCACATGATCCGGGGTCAAAATCCGACGACCTCTTGCTTGTTACGGCGGTAGACTCGTAGATCTTAACTCCAGGGAGTCCTTGGATGACCATGAACATCCCAACACATTCATACAGTAGTCTACCATATGCACTGATGCTATACACACAAGATCCGGGGTCAAAATAAGACGACCACTTGCTTGCTACGGCGGTAGACTCGTAGATCTTAACACCAGGGAGTCCTCGGATGACCATGGACATCCCAACACATTCATACAGTAGTCTACCATATCCACTGATGCTATACGCACAAGATCCGGGGTCAAAATCCGACGACCTATTACTTGTTACGGCGGTAGACTCGTAGATCTTAACTCCAGGGAGTCCTTGGATGACCATGGACATCCCAACACATTCATATAGTAGTCTACCATATCCACTGATGCTATACGCACAAGATCCGGGGTCAAAATCCGACGACCTCTTGCTTGTTACGGCGGTAGACTCGTAGATCTTAACTCCAGGGAGTCCTTGGATGACCATGAACATCCCAACACATTCATATAGTAGTCTACCATATCCACTGATGATATACGCACATGATCCGGGGTCAAAATCCGACGACCTCTTGCTTGTTACGGCGGTAGACTCGTAGATCTTAACTCCAGGGAGTCCTTGGATGACCATGAACATCCCAACACATTCATACAGTAGTCTACCATATCCACTGATGCTATACGCACATGATCCGGGGTCAAAATCCGACAACCTCTTGCTTGTTACGGCGGTAGACTCGTAGATCTTAACTCCAGGGAGTCCTTGGATGACCATGAACATCCCAACACATTCATATAGTAGTCTACCATATCCATTGATGCTATACGCACATGATCCGGGGTCAAAATCTCACGACCTTTTGCTTGTTACGGCGGTAGACTCGTAGATCTTAACTCCAGGGAGTCCTTGGATGACCTTTAAGACCTTTAAGATACATAAAATTTTAGTAAACAAATAAATCAAAAAATATGTTTTTTAAATAAATTAATTTTAAACTTTTAATATTTATTTTTTATAATCGTACAAAAAATGCTAGCTGTGGACCCCCCGAGAACTTGACAACTTTTTTATACATTTGTATTGGTTGTTTCCGTTGTGCTTAAAGGAAATGGCTATGCACCAGGCGCTTCCATATTCTTGTAGATGGCTCATATAATTGGGAGGAGACGCATGGTTTTTTTTAAATTGTTCGATTTTTTATGTTAAAAAATTTACCAGATTTGCATCAGTCCGCGTGGACATAAAATCAAATTCTGTCGAATGCATCGGATTCGGGGATGCCTTTTCTCTCAGGAACGGATGAGATATCGTCAATCCCTTGACACAAGTTTTGTTTTGTCGAGTAGTGTAATTGAACCTTAAAATTGCTATAACCTGTAAACGATGCATTTTATAAAAAAAAAGTTTATTGCAGGGGTGATCAAAGTATGGCCCGCGGGCCAAACGTGGCCCGCGAGGTGATTTTTTTGTGGCCCGCGGGCCCATTTTGAATGATCATGTAAATTGGCCCTTTGATCTTTTGCTTAATGATTTATTTATATTTTTTTAAATGAATGTTTATTCAAACCCTTTTTATGCATTTTTCTTAACATTTCCGGAAATGATTTATGAAACGTTCAAATCTGACTGACTTTGTACTTAGAATCCTTTTTTCCAGCTTGGGATTCAAACTCATAAAAGTTGGATAACGAATAATGAAACGAATGCTTTGCTACGATCTGATTCAGGCAGACAAATTATTGTTGAAGGAATGAGGCTGCTGTCCTTCAAAATGTTCGGCAATGCACCGCGCATTTTTTTTTCGTTAATATTGAATGTTAATTGTTGAAATTCTGGCATATAATTTAAATTTTTCCATATTTTTTTGCTTTTATTTTGCGCTCACAATAAAACTGATTAAAACTGCAATTTTTTGTTTTGTATTATTTTCAAATGGCAAAAAAAATCACAATATAACAGAGATTTTAATAATCTTTAACTGATTGATGCAATTTTTAATCGTTTAAATTTAAATAACGAAAAAAAATTTTAAATTAATTATATTGTACATTTGGCCCGCAAGCTAATTTGAGCTTAAAATTTGGCCCGGCATCCAACAACTTTGAGCACCCCTGGTTTAGGGTGTAACTATTTTTTCTGAATAGTTCTTATCATAACCTACAACAGTAATGGAAGAATCTTCATCAGCAGAAAATCTTTTGACGCTCATCAAGAGAAAATATTGGAAGAGAACATAGCTCTCCTCTCTCGCGTACGAAAAATCGGTAAAATGAAACCGAAAAAATCATCATCTGGATTATTCAGCATAGAACCGATTTCACTACTACACTTGTAGGTGTAACGTCATAAATCGGAAAATGGTCTGTTACTTTACGTAGCTGAACAATGTATGTAAACAAAACTAAATAAATGAATTTAGTGGCGCTTAGAATGAAAATCACAAAAAAAATCTTAAACTGATTAATTTTTTTTTCTAAAAGTTTGGAAAGATTTTCTTTTGCATGTTTCACTTCCTCTTCTGCGGGTGCAGAACTCTCGCAAGCAAAATAGATTTTTTCATCTTTGACCTACAACTTTCCATCCCTGACCTACAACATTGCCGAAGACACCACATCGATCAGTAAATCACTTCTCTAGTGAACTGCTCATAGATGAGTTTTATCATTGCAAATTTGCATAGTGAAAAGAAAAACTTTTTCTATGAAATGAAAGCATTTTAAAGAAAGGGCTTTTTGTCATGTTTTAAGAAAGGTAAAGGTTTTACTTTATAGCTGAATATCATTTTCATGTTCGTAAATATTCACGATTCAGCATGCATTTTAATCGGAAAAATTGCTAAAAAATCACACTACATCAATTATCGACGCTCTATCGATTCATCTTGACAGAACTCGTCTATCTCCAACCCTTGAATTTTGAGAAAATAAATTCCGTGGGGATCGAGTGATGTTCGTATGTGGTAAAATTTTGCCAAATTTTGTGTCGCGTCGTTCTAAGCTCCCCTTAATCCGATTTTCATTCTTCTGAATGCAGATGAAAGCTAGTGTGCTGAACCTGGGCGAGTTGCCGCTCAAATTTCAAAATATCCATCTGCTTCCGGATGTGATAAGATTTTCCAACGAATTACACAGTTTCCAAATGAAAATATGGCCAATTTTTTTATTTTCATATCTTTTATTTGTCTCAAAAATTGCATTTATCGAGCTCTAAAACCTCCCAAATTTTCATCGAGATTCATAATTTGGTTCTGGAGTTAGAGACGTTTGATTAACCTACCATAAGAAAAAAAATCCATAAAAAAGGTAAAATTCCACCTGGTGACCTTCGCCAACATTTTTCGTTTCTAATTTTATCCGAAATTTCTTTCTACATTCATAGTACAGACCATGAGTGAGCATCTGAAACAAATTTGACATCTATCGGCAATCCCGATCAATGTTTAGAACGATTTACTTTTTGCCTTTCTTACTAAAGAAAGGAATAGGTTTTACTTTATGGCTGGACGTAATTTTCATGTTCGTAAATAAGACGATTAAGCATAAATTTTAATTGGAAAAATCACTAAAAAAATCACACTGCATCGGCTACAAACAATTTGTTTCCCGTGTGCTCCTAATATCGCCTTTAAGTAGGCTTCACTTGTACCTCGGTTTTGCTTTGCGCCTGCTTTGTTCGGCTTATGGGCTCGTACCAAAACTAGAAAACCAAAACCGCGGTGTGCGTCGTCTCTGACGCATTGAAAGCTTGCTATGCTCGCGTTTATCATAAACGCTTGTTTGATTAAAAATTTGTACGATTAAAAATATTCTTTTGGTGAAAATTACGTTTTCAATTTCTTTTGGAAAACACAGCATTAATAATACCTTGCTTTCATCATAAAATTTGTTGTATCATGATGTTATGAATTGAAAGAAGTTGTATTCTTTAGTAAGAAAGAATCTATCCCACCCCTGGTGAGATTTAATCGGGGTTTTAAATATTATTTCAAAGCTGTGTTGTTTGTTCCAGACATAATCGAGAGTTTCAGTTTTTGCCAATTGAGTCGAAAAGTCGACAAACTTGTAGGATCGGAAAATGTCCTCCGGTTAGGACAACCCTGAGCCACTCCAAGTTGAGTCCAATTCTGTCAAAGTGTGTCGAATGGAGTGTCATTCGGAACATAGTTTTTATCGTAAACTACATGACTCTTCTAATTCTGTTATGAAATATCACCACTTCAGGCAGATCCTTAGAATTTATTTTATCATGATCAAATTTTGTATGGGTTGGTGGAAAGATATTTTAATCAAGGAAACAGATAAAAAAAGGTATTTAACAACATGTTTCACAATGTAACTTTATAAATTTGTTAGACCATATCGATCGACGAACTTTTATCAATTCTCGATCATAGATGCAACAAATCTGATCACAACGGAACTGTCACCTTGTGCCGACAGAAACCTGTCCTCCCGGGCTCATTTCCCTAAACCCTTACCTTTTCCTTACAAAGCACCCCAAAGATATCGCGACCACCATGCGTCGTCGATAGCATCTCTCTGTGCCGCGCCACATATCCCGTGAGCCGATGCTCGCGCTTCGGATGACTTATTTGAATTTCAAATTGTTGCAGCCTATTTACTGTCACAGCGAAACTAGATTTCGTATATTATATTAGAACCCTTCCCTGGTGCTGCTGCCAGCGTGGAAAATGCTAAAATTATGCGAAAATAAATCAACCAATCTCGCCCTCCTCGCAGCCCCTTGAGCTGAAGAGAATCCCTGTTGTTGGTGCCGGAGTTCGCGAAACCTGCCCCAGCGATCCTCCGCTGCCTAATGGCATAACCTGGTTGGGCCGGTTACCTTCACCTTCACCCCGTTCGAGCCGTGGCCTGGGCCGCCCACCAGGGTCTCGCGGGGGTCGTAGCCACACATGGAAAGGACCCCGGCCAGAGCAGGAGGAGGAGGGGGTATAGATTATAGAGAGCAAGTGAACCCACACACCACAGAGTCATCGAAAACTAGTTTTTGTATGGTCGGAATTCGACCTGGAAAGGAGGAGTGCCGGGGTTTGTTGTGGACATTAGCAGTTCCGTAACAGTTTGTTGTGGTGAGGCTATAGATCGACCTTGTTTCAAAGGTCAACGTGAACGCGGTCGAACGGGATTTGTGTAAGTTCAGGGGGTTTGTTGAGTTGAGTAGTTTGTGTTGTTGGAATGAAAGTTCTTTTTCTGATGAAGTTAATGTCTTCAAAGTGGCGACTTCCCATCAAATCAACATCATTGTGACGCATCGATTCACATCGCCAGTTCAATGGGTCCATCCTCTGCAGTGACGTCAACCATTTGTCTACCATTCAACCTCTAGGACACCTCTAACTGATCACCCCTCCGTCCAACCCTGTGACCATCGCTCGACGACACGACGGCCGGGAGGCAAAAGTTGAAGTCCCAGGTTGAAAACAAGATCAAAGTTCTGTGCCCTCTAGACTTCTTCCTTCTTCTTTTTGTTGCGCTGTTGTCTTGCCTCCTCACAAGTTGTCTCCAAAAGCGATCGCGTTCTATCAGAATCGGCCTGCTCTATTTTTACCCGCGATCGCGTCGTCCCCAGCCCACATTCTTCCGATGTCCACAGGCGCGCGAGGTCTCCACTGGTGAAGAAGTGAGCAACAGAGGGACCACAACAGAGCGAGCGATCTCTATCAACGACCCCAGTTGGATGCACGGAGAGAGAAAAAAATCTAGTTGTTATGAATTTCACCTTCGGTCGAGTGGCAAAATGCTTCTGACTAAAACTTCTTTTGTCCAATTATTGTAATTGAAGGCTGTGACAAAATTGAACGATTTTATCAGAACTATTTTGTTTTCATGAAGACCTTGCGCCAGGATAGATTTTTTTCCGTGTAGGAAGCTATCATCGCATGATCGTGGAGACATCGGATCTCTCGAACGGAGCAGGAGAGCCACGAGAGCTGGAGGGAGCGATTTTCTAGCGTGCGATCAGGGATCAATGACATCTATCGTGACATCGGGCTGACTCGAAGCCGCAGCTTCTTGGTGGTGTTGTTCTTGGCGGTACCACTTTTTGCTACGGGACTAAATTAACCTCGGCTGCGTTTGGCTACGAGGTTGAACTCTTTGCTTGGAATAGCTTTGGGTCACGCCGTTTCCGGGATCGAAGTGTAGGTTTGTATTGTTTGTGGATTTGTTGATGATTACAACGGTAAATTGAGGAAGATGTTCCAATTTATAAAACATCCAAAACTCCGGCTCACTTTCAACTGTTCTCAAGAACAATTTTAGTGAAAACAGCTTAATAGATCTTGACATCTTGAAACAAATTACAAATATAAAATAGTTATTCTTTAAAAGAATTAATATTATCTTTTGAAATTAGTGTTTTGCAAAGCTGCCAAAAAAACGTTGACCAACTTGTGCAAGAGCATTTTTTGTCATCTAGAAAATTAAAATTTTCTTAAGATTGTTTTCCAAAGAATTACCTACATCTTTGCCGAAGACAATCTGCTCTCAAGATACAGATTTTTGATTATTTGGACAACTGTTAAAATTGGACGAACTAAGTTTTATCCAAAAAGTAGTACATACTCTAAATTTCAGCAAATTATTTCGCAATGAATTATTTTGTATTTTTTTTTTGATGAATCTTAGGCCAACTCTATGTAAAAAAAAACAAAACAATTTTGCATAATTATTTTTGTAAACAAGTCTCCATACAAATTTTGGGTCATTCAAAATGGGTATGTGAGCGTATGAAATTCTGTATCTTGAGTAGCAATTTCCTAATCAATTTAGTATCTTCGGCAATGTTGTAGGTTATGTATGATTATGACCATTCGGGAAAAATAGGTTGACAAAAAAATGATTTTCTCTTCACTAAATATAATTATTTATGTTTATTTTTTTAAATGTTCAAGGGAACTAGAAAATACATAGTGCCTGATGTTTTAAATTTCCCGGGAAGCGGGAAAAATATTGTTTTAATCCCGGGAATTCCCAAGAACCCCGGAATTCGTTTTAAACAATCGTGTAATCTATGTTTTCATTATATCTTTTATGTTTTGAAGCTTAATTTCAAATGAACCATTCAAGCTGGATTTTAATTGAACCATTATTTTTAATCCAATGTGATTCAAATGAAATGAAATCCTAATAAATATATTTCTTTTATTTATTTTTTATATGCCATGACATAAATTTCCTTGAACTGTATGAAAATAAACTAGAGTTAGAATTTCATATTTAATTTAAACATATTTTACAAATTATCTTTAAATCACTACCGCCAACTGGGGAAATCGGGACTAAAGTCTGAATACGCAAAGGAGATTTTGGAGCAATACATTTTAAAATCGGTGTACTAATTGTTTTGTTCTGGTCCTGTTTTAACCGAAATTAATCAAAAAATTCAAAATTCCCGGGACAAAATATTAAAAAATCCCGGAATTGAAAAAAATGATATATAGTAGGGTGGACCAAATCCGGACTTTTTTTGGGCTACCCCCTGAAATCAAAGATTGACCCATCACTAGGCTGAATTCCAAATTTGAGCTCATTTTGACCACGGGAACCCCTCCCTCCAATCGCTTGAAGTTTGTATGGAAAAAATTGTCAAAATGTATGGAGAAAAGCAACTGTTTTACTTTTTTACCTGTGGAAGGCGCCATAATTATCCGATTCTTACCGTTTCTCAAATGTAGAACATTCATTAAATTTAGAACAACTTTCCCGAAGACACCATATTTTTAGGATTTTTTCCCGCGAAGTTATTAGCGCCCAAAACTGACCATTTTTGCGTGGCCAGCTGTAGGGGGCTACCTAACAACGAGGTTTATTTCCAATTCGTTCACGCACGTGTTCTCTCTCAGGTTCAAACTCTCTCACGAGCTTGCTCGCCTGCCTGCCTGTTTACCAACAAGCGCGCGCTGTTTCTCTGCTTGGAGCTCAAATTTGGAATTCAGGGGGTAGCCCCAAAAAAGTCCGGATTTGGACCACCCTAATATATAGACATAAGGGGTTTGCATGTATACTTCACGATTTATCAGAATTTTACAGAATTAGTTATGATTTTGACCATTTTGACCAGTTTTTCGAATTTTTAACCCCTGAAACTCAATCGTGTGCTTTTGAAAGTATTTTTTTTCGGAAAGTTCAGCTAATTTTGCATAAGAATGACCCCTTGGACGATTGTTGTGACTCGTGCATTGCGAGAATCAAATTTTTTTTTTCAAAAAAAAAAATATTTTTGTGATGAGTGAGTGTATCCGGTTTGTTTTTTATTTTCGAAAGATCCCCAAATACAATAGTGCACAAGCCGCCCCATCGTCACGAGATATCGAAAAATGGAACTCGGATTCGTGATCAGGGACCAAAATTACCCCTTAGAGCAAAGTTTCACAAAAATCGAAGAGGAGTCGGGGAAACTTTTTCCGATTTCATGTGAGTTGGTAGAGAATTACCCACCTAATAAGCCTGTAATTGTTCAACAAACGATATCTCGGAAACTATTGCTCCGACTTGCAATGTTAGAACATTAAACTTTTGTGGCAATTTCTGATCTATTCGATAAAAATTATTTGAAAATTTTAAAATTTGTTTTAAATATGAAATGAGGAAAATTATCTACTTGTAGACTTTTTTGAAGGTTAAGGTGACACTAAGAAAACTCATATTCATCGATTCGAATTCTTTGTTTGGCTGTTTCTCAGAAACATACAAAATCTCAAGGAAAAAATTGTAGGAAAATTTATCAGCTTTTCAAAAACATGTTTTTAGGGGTGACTTTCCTTCATAAATTAAAAAAAAAGAAAATGTTATTGAAAATGTTAAGATTTCCGAAAATTATTACCTAAAAGAGTACACAAAATCGTAAATTACAAAATACGTTTTTTATATCAATTCAACTTTTAGTTTACAACCTTGCTGAATACACCAAATAAATCAGAAAATTCTCATGATACAGAATTTCATACATTTACATACTCACTTTGTATGACCAGCCCCCAAAATTGTATGGAGACTTGTATGAAAAAAAAATAAAAAGCAAAATGACTTCCTTTGTCATAGCAAATACAAGGACGAAGTCTCATACAAATACAAAATTATAAGGAAAAGTCGATTTGCGAAACGGAAAATGTCCTACGTTAAGAGTTTTTCGAAATCATTTGAATTGTTTTTTTTTTATTTTAATATTTAGAAATTGCAACGTACGCCAATTTAAAAAAAAAAACAGAACAAAATTACAGTAAATTTTTACAATTGTACAATTGCTCAATAACAACTCAAGCCGAATATGATACACAGAATGTTTATAATTCAAATTGAATTCATTTATCATGAGACATTTTAACATAAAATAAAAAAAACACCTCTGAGGAAATTTTTGCACGCTTCGCTAAACATCTAGTAATTTATAACAAGACTGAATTTTTTTTTTGTTAAATAAGCCTGGAAAATTGAGGTTTTTAAAGTGAAACTTTTGAATTAAATGGCAAAAAAATAAAAAATAAAGTACAAAAATTTATATTACGAGCCCCGGTATCATCATTTTCATGAAAAAAGTGTTTTAAAATGCACACCTGTCCAGTTGTTTTGCCATCATTAGTTTCCAAAATATCTGAGTATTGACGAAAATTTTATTTTTTGCGAAAAATATTTTTATTGCAGTGCTGTACATCGGAATTTAATAAAAAATTCAAAACATTTTTAAACAAGCCCAAACATGCCAAATATAATTATCAATGCAGAAAAATGCATTTAAGATTGCTTTCTGTTGATTAGACTTCAATTTTCATGGAAATTTTGAAGTTTTTTGGAAAAATATTTTTTTGCCCCTTGATTTTTCAGACCAGTTTTGAAGGGGGGGGTGTCGACATAAACTTTGAAAAATATTTGCAACGGCCTAACTTTATATGATAAGTCAAACTTGGAAATTTTGCAAACTCTTTATGACACAATTTTTAAAACATGCTCTGACTCTCCAAGTCTTGCCACATGTTACTAATATGCAACCCATCCCAGATCGCATCCATGGCCCCGGTTGGCCATCACATCCGAGCGCACTTTGCCCCCGGGGATGCAAGGAATGCACAAGCTGCTATTTTCATTCTTTGCCCCCACTATCCTTAAGGTAGTTAGATATAGAATGGGGTTTTTATACGTCTTGCATCAGGTTCCGTGCGGTGTTACTGTTCTTTCTTGACGGATTTAACTTTTTACAAATAATTATTTTCGTAAGGATGTTACAAACTCCAAAGCCGTATTGTTAAACTGATTTCGGTAAATCCGTTGTAGATTTTTTTGAAATAATTCGTTAGCATTGAACTGTCAAAAGTCTACTAAATCATTGCTCAAATTAATTACACAAAAAAATGTGGTAGAAAAGCATTCGCTGCGATTGATTTTTGACAGTTCGACGTCAACGAATTGTTTCAAGAAAATCATTACATGTTGAAACTTTACAAAGTTTCTGCCAAAGTTGTCAGAGGATTCGTCTCACTGTGACAAGAGACCACGTCACTAACAATACGGTAGTACCAGTCCACCAGAAAGGAGCATTCAGCCAGGTTGCACCCATCCAGACCATGCGCGAAGCTTGATAAGAAAATGATTCTAAAATATGTGTGCCTTAAATATAACGACCCAAGTCACCGCGCGGTCGACTGATGGACAGGCGGTGGCAGCAGCCGCAACTCCGCGATCTACAACTAATCACCGGGTTCACCGCGGCCTGTTCTTGGACAGCAGTCAGTGACGGGGCGTGCGCAGTTGGTTGATGGCTGTGGCCGCCTCGGGCGGACAAAAATGAAGAATGTGTCCGCTCTGGCGGCGGCACCACGCGATGGCAAAATTGACGCAGAAGATGCGACGCGGGAAGTTGGCCGGTTTGGTTGACCGGGGCGTCACCGGGATGGCATGTTCTAGCAGTTAGTTTTTTCAAAGTGAACCAAGAAATCTTCTCCTCAGGTTTACTCACAGTTTGACCCGAACTCGACCCAAAAAGCTACATTCCAACGGGAGTGACTCTACCCCTCAAAAGGGGGGAAAAGTTCAATAAACCAAATTTCCCAATGCCTCGTGGAATCGGGGCTGCAGGTAATCAAAACGAATCCACGCACAGCGCACAGGTGTTCAATAGCCGCGGCCCATACCGTTCGTTTTCTTTTTACACATTTCAAGAGCCAGGGGCTTTCCTCTCTGGTGGTGTGTTCTACATAGTTCTCGACCCAGAGCGAGCGCCATCCCGGCCATATCGCGAGCCTTGGGAACCGCATTGGACTCGGCAAGGGAGCACAAGTGCTGCAACGGGTTCAAAGTGGAGAACGCGAGAGGCCGAGATTTCGGTACCGGCTAAATACCTTCCGCGGAAACAAACAACAAGTACCACAACATCAACAGCCCACATATCAGACGTCTTGGAGTGGAGTTGCGGGTTGTGTTGTGTGGTCAATTACATCTCTCCAGATTTGGGGTTTTTCATCCACATGGATTTGGCCACTCTTGGGTGCTAGAGCACTACTTGAGGCTCGCAATCAGCTGTTTGCTGGATGCTGTTCAAAATTGAACTCTGAATTACAAGCGTATCAGTTGTTTTTATTTTTTAAACCAATTTCTTTTTTTATTTATTGCAATAATTTCTATAAAAAATATCATTTTCAGTGAGTCGCAAAAATCCACATTTATTACTTGTCACACGTGCATTTTAGGCCAAATTGAGTTAAGAACGCCATTTTTTGCACCTTTTGACCTTCACAGATCTCCAAAATTCGATTTCAATCCTGAGATATTCAATAAAAACCGAAATAAGCCTCCGTGCATTTTTGTCACTTTTCATATCTAGAGTTTTTTAATAGGTCCTATAAACTTGTAAAAGACAATAGCTTACAGGACATTTTCAAATAAAACTCTAGATATGTAAGAAGTTTCAATTTTGTCGTGCTATCTTGACTCACCCTATAAATTGATGTAAGTGCGACTAAATGCAAAGGGGTTTCAGGTCGGAACGCGTTTGACACAAGTACGAGCTCGTCTACCGTAAACATTTGTAATTATAACTCGGGACTCCAGCAACTAAATTCAACCAAACTCCGGGATAATGCACAGAATGGTCAACCAAACAAAACGTGTTTGTTAGTGTTTACATTGCGTGCTCTCGTTTTTATTCAAGGCTAAACGTTAAAACGCGTTATTCTCAGAACGTCAAAAATGACGTGCGACAAGTTAGCACGACAGCATCGATTTGAGAATGGTGTTGCAACTCATTACACTTTTCAAAATCTATGGAAATCTTTAAAAACATGAATTGAAAGTGATTTTTGGCATATTTATTGTGTTTGAATTTCATTGAACCAAAAATATAAAGGACACATTCTCCGGCAATGTACACCTTGGGATGAATTTTTGAAAAGCGTGTATGAGCTATTTGGATATTTTTCCTCGATTCTAGACTACTTGAAGCTTCAAAAATCATGGTTTTCATTAATTGATCATTTGAATATCATTTTGAACAAGTTGGTTAAGTTTTGCATCAATTCGTGATAAAATCATCGATTAAAAATATTTTTCTAAAAACTCCTGGTTTTCAGCGAAATAAAATCCAAAAATTATTCTTTTGATTGCATTTTGTAGGTTTTTAGATGTACTTAACGGAAATGTCATGGATTTGCAGTTTATCTTAAGTTAAGTATTTTTTCGAACTAGTGTAAGTTTACCATTTTATTGCGTTGCAACGTCACGAAAAAGGGACAGTTGTTTATGCCAACAGAAAACTAAACATTCAATCATTTGGATGATGATATGGATGGATGATATTTTGGATGCTCTTTGTACTTGGAAAGAGCTTTCAAATGCAACCTAGAGCGACTAAATTGGTTGTCTAGATCCAAAGTTACAACAGGTTTAAGTTTGCGTTGCAACGTCACGAAATTTTAAATCATATTAGTCACATGGCGTAGTTGGTTTTTGAAAATGAAAGGATACTAAATATTATATATTTTTTATACAATGTTTCCGAGCATATTTACAGAAGAATTGTACATGGGTCGTTCACAAATTCCGTTACTTAAGTTTGTATGCAACTCGAATAAAAATAGGTATTCTATGAAACTTGTTGAACAAATCAAAATAGACCGATAGACCAGGGGTAAAAATTCTAAAACTTTCTTAAAAGTAATCACGTAGTAACTGAATGGCTCCTTTATGATAAACTGATTTACGTGAGGGTTCATTCTAATACAACGCAACGATTTTTTTATCCCACACCCTTACGTAGGCCAAATTACATTAAAATTCACTAAACAATAAAAATCACGTGATTCGATTGTTTTTTTTTTACAAACTTTTGTCACTTTATTGTTGGACGAACCCTTACCTAAATAAGTTGTATGCATCGTTTAGTTGTTCGCAATTAAATATGTTATGTTGCGCAGGCAAACAGTTTTATTATTTCCTCAAATTTTATTTAAAAAGCACAAAAGTCAACAAAATAAGTTACGTTGTTTGCAGATCACCCCTTAGGGGCCATCAACACACGATATGGGCACTTTATTCATAAATTTCAGCCCTCCTGAAAACTTGAAGCTCCCCCTTCCATTCTAAAACTTCCACGTGTTTTGTAAATTGCTCAAAACCATTAAAATATTAAGGGAGCGTTCTTGCATTACGTAACAAAACATTTATATTTTTAGACCCCCTCCACCCCCTGGGAATACATTTCCGATACATTTTTTTGTATAAATCTTGGACCCCCCCCTTAATATTACCCCGTTACGTAATGCATGGACGTCCCATTACATGGATAGAGGAGAGGAGAGGGGGGGGGGGGGTCCTTCGTGATAATGGAATAATACAAATCTTTATTTTTACTTTGAAACGCATTGTAAAACTGTGTAAACCGTACTGCAACTGTGAAAGCGATATAGGGGGAGGGGGGGAGGGGGTCTAACATGGGCGGGCCAGTCAATTCACATGTCCTTGTACTGTGTATTAATGTCTTATAATAAAATCTTAACCTAAAGTTGTTCAAACTAACAAAAACTACGATTTATTTTGAAACTAAAATTTCGTGACGTTGCAACGCAACGAAAACCCCTGTTTTCAAAAACAAAGCGTTGCAACGTCACGAAATGTAAGTGGTCTTTAAAAATCGAGGTTTGATTTTTTCGTAAAACTAATGATTGCATTCGATTTGTTGGTCAATTTTAACAGAGCAGAGTTAATGGCAAAACATAAATTGGGTCAGGATTGAGAAAAAGTCACGCGTTGCAACGTCACGCTACATAATCCCCTCTCAAAAATAGAATATTTACCTAAAATAATGTTTCAACACTGCTTCCTATAGGAAATTTAATGCCCTTTCCGAATCTGTAATAACATATATACCTTTTTTATGTATTTTTTGAGTTACAGCCGAAATACTAAAACAAGAAAAGTCAAAGCGTTGCAACGTCACGGCGGAATGTGTCAAAGTTATTTGGTGAAATTTATAAATTTTACAAAATTTATAAACTTTTTAGTATAACTTTTGTTAATTGAAGTTTCATGATGACAAAGTTGCTTGAAAATGTTCAAAGCGATGGAACAATATAAAAACATGAAGTTTTACTAAAAAAGTATTGATTTTTGTAGAGCGTCTCATTGTTCCCCAGCTGTCACATTGTTCCTGCCAAGTGCGTCTACAATGAGACAGTTGAATAACTCTGGCTGTAGACGTCAGGTCGATCTCATATTTGAGTCAATGTTAGATCAAATTAAAAGAAAGAAAATGCAACAAAAAGCACTTTAAAACATGCCAATGAAAAAAAAAATACAAAATCGTTGAAGTTTAAAACCAAAAGTGTCTCACTAATGGCTATCCTACCCTAAATAACGAAAATTTGGGTATTTAAAAAAAGTGCGATATCTTTACATTTAAAAAAAAAACTTCAAAATTAGAATGAAAATACAAGTTTAATCAACTGAAAACAATTTGAAACTCGTGTTGCTGCGTTGATAACCATATTTAGAAAGTTAAGACTCGTTTAAAAATATTTGGATTTAATGCAAAAAACAAAAATGTCGTCAATGTAGGAAATGATTGGGAAATGAATACTATTTATATATTTCTTTATTTGGTTCAAACTTTGTGGGGTTCTTCCCTATGACTAAAGAAGTCATTTTGTGTCATTGGTTTACCCATACAAGTCTCAATACAATTTTGAAAGATGTCCATTCTAGAATGGCAAGTAAATATTCGAAATTCTGTAACTTTTGAAGGAATTTTCTGATCGACTTGGTGTCTTCGGCAAAGTTGTAGGTATTGATAAGGACTATTCAGAAAAAAATAAACACGTAATTTTTTTATAGCCGGTATTAAAAAAAACTTTTTTTTTAGTAATCTACAGATTTTATGATAAAGTGCTACGTTTTCAAGAAAAAGCCTCATAAAGATTCATTGCAACTGAAAAATTAACGATTTTCGATTTTTTTAAAAAGTTTATCCATGATTGTTCATTCCTGAAAATATTTCTATTTTCAAATGTTCTGAAAATTTCTAATAAAATTGCCTAAGAGACATTGAAGATTGGATATCTGGTTGCTGAAATACAGCGAATAAAAGAAAAAGAAACAAGACAATTTTATTTTTAAAGTCTCATCCAAACATTCCTACACATCCTAGTACCAATATCTCAACAACTAATGGTCAAATTTTCTATGTTAAAAAATGAAACATTTGTGAAACTATATGATGATTTGAATCAGCTCCCTCCGTGTACTCACGAGAGCATGCAGCTAGTGCACAGTGCTCCATCGTTTTTTCGATTTTTTCGCCGTAATTGATTGTGGTTACCCGCGAGTTTGCTCCTGCAGCATGCCAAAGGCCGGCCGTGGCCGTGGCAGTTCGAGTGCGGCCTCGAAAAACCCGCGAAGTTCGTCTACCGGCCGTGTGCAAAAAGGTAAACAAACCAACGCCGTGTCGGCCGCCATCGCGCAGGGGAGCGTGAGCGCAGAAGGCATCGACAAAAAGTTACTACATCCCGGGTATGTTCCGAGATCACCAGTGCGAACCCGTTCCGGTACTTCCGGTGCCACGACCAGTGGCACATCAACATCCGCCAACATCCCCATCAGGAACGAGTTCCAGATGCTGAGCGACGACGAAGAAAACAACAACACCGACGGTAGCAGCACTACCGACGACGACGACGACGACGTTGATGGTCGTGCACGGAAAAAAGTGCCGACGTCAAAAAAGAACAATTCTCCAACGGAACGAAGACCACCTCCAATTTTTGTTTTGGACACGTTGGCGGACGATGTTGACGAGTTGCTGGAAGGCCTCGGATATTGTCTGAAAATCGGTAAGTCGGCAGTGCAAGTGATTACACTGAACAGAAAAGATTTCGACCTGGTGCTTGAAGAACTGAAGCGTAGCAACTTCAACTTCTACACATACGACCCAGAGAAGCCCCCTGTTAAGGTCGTCTTGCAGGGTTACCAAGACCGTCCGATCGCCGACCTGAAGCGACACCTCTCGAACGCCGGAATAAAGCCACGGGAGATAAAAGTGCTCTCGCGAAAGACAACAGTCACAGGTACACACACCCTGTACCTGTTGTACTTCGACCGCGGCACCGTCAAGATCCAAGATCTGCGGCGGACTAAGACACTGGACGGTTTTTGGGTAAACTGGCGGTTTTACACCAAGAACCCGACAGACGTAGCGCAATGCCACCGTTGCCAGAAATTCGGCCACGGCTCGCGGAACTGCAACCTCCGGCCCCGCTGCGTGAAGTGCGGTGAGTCACACCTCTCGGAGGCGTGCGCACTGCCACGAAAGGCGGACTTGGGGGAAAACGCAGAACAAACTAAGCCGCGCGTAAAGTGCGCGAACTGTGACGGCAACCATACCGGTAACTACCGCGGATGCGTCGCGCGCAAGGCTTACCTCGAGGAGCAGGAAAAGAGGAAGAAGAAAGCAGCAGCGTCCCACTCTCCTCAGCGAATTACGAGCGCAGCCGTTCCTGCAGTTGGACAGTGTACGGTTCCAGCGGACAACCCAGCGATCCCTCCTGGATGGGGGCGTTCGTTTGCCAGCGTGGTCGCTGCCGGTAGCGGCGATGCGGCCCAGCAAGGAGTCACCGGGGAAGATCTCTTTACCCTGCCGGAGTTCTTTGCTCTCGCGGGGGAGATGATGACGCGGTTTCGGAGCTGCCGTAACAAGGCGGAGCAATTTCTGGCCCTCGGGGAGCTGATGATCAAGCACATCTATAATTGATATTATTTTTGTCTGTGATCTAGTTTTAAGCTTTCTCTCTATCTATCCTTTTCCCATTGCACTTTCTGTAAGTTTTTTGAAAACTTTTTCTTACTCTTGTCTATTCCATAGTTATAAGTAATAATTTTTCGATTGAATTACGATGTAAATCACAGCTGAAAGGAACACCAAAACTCTGTTGTGTACCTAAATGAACTCATTGTAAATTGATTATTCACAAATAAAACCGAATTGAATTGAATTGAATATATGATGATTTGAAAATTTTGGAATGAAGACTAACATTTCAAAAGGGCGTAATATTGAATGGCCCTTTATTGGTTTTGGACATATTCCGTTTCTTTATAAAAATACTGGAAATACAAGTGATACCTTTTTTGACACCTATTTGGGTTTGAAATCTAACCACAAAAGATTGTAACAGTTGCACTTGTTAGCATTTATTTATTTATTTATTTCGGTTTTTCCGTTCGTCTTTAAATGTAATTCGATCTCCGTTACCACGGTAATCAATGTAGGTGATGTTAGCCCTCACGATCGTTGGTAACTTTCGTTATCGGTTTAAGACCTGGAGAGAGAATCTCGCGGAGGTCGCTCATATGTTGAATCCTTTGGGAAGACGGAAAGGGACGGTCAGAGCCATTGCCGACCGCTAGAGTGAGACGGGAACTCAGATCTTTAAAGATCCGAAGAAGCCCGAGGCAATCTCCGGGAAACGGCGTGCCAAAAGTACGTCTGGGGCCACCTTCCCCGTTCTGAGGAAGCTAGTACTCGTTCACTTTGTCCCAGACCTTTGTGAAGTGTGGAGTGCGCGGACTTTTATCCCGGGTTCCCCTGTCCAGTCCTGAGATCTCGTCGAAGCTAGAATTGTGTGCGATAGTGTGTGCGAAGAAGTGAGCCCTAGTGCGGCCTAGCTAGAGATCAGTTCGAAGGCTTCGCTTCCTTTCGCCCTACCAGCCAAGCAGCACCAGTAGGAGATCGAGCGCGCGTCCACCACCGCCCCGCATCGAGTGTGGGACAAGTTTTGACCCGGCACACGCTACATTCGCCGGAAGAGACGAGCCGTCAACATCTCGTCTGGAGGCGGTCCGATCCGCCACGTGCTGGCCGGAAAGAGAAACCCCGGCCCGCGCAACTTCATCAAAGTCGACCACGCAACCGCAGGTCGAACCGACAGCGTCGTCCGCGCCGTCCGCGAGCACGCGGTGAAGATCAGCAGCAGCAGCATCAACAAGTAACAGGAGCAACAGCAGCAGTCCGGTGAGTCCGTTCTATTTGCTCGGGTGAAGGGTGACGGCCAAGAAAGGCGTCACGAACGTTTTTCCGTTCCGGCTGCGGCCGTAGAGCGGACGCCATTTTGATGGAGGGCATCCATTTTGTTTAAGCGCGTGTTGACCATGCGCCCGGAGTGTGACGGCCTTTATTGATCCGCCCCACACGTCCAACAATAGCACTCTAGTGCCTTTTGTCTGCCGCAGTCCGCTTGACTGCCGGTGACGTCAGCGATCAGCTGTTCCAGCTGACGAGCTGAAGATTTGGTAGAGGTTTGAGCACAAAAGCACGGGGTAACAGAAGAACGAAGAGTAGACAGTAGGGAGAGCAAACGCACACAGGGAGATGTCTAGACGCTAGAACAGAACAATGAATGAAATACACAAAATGTTAGACTAGTCCAATAAACGAGCACCTCTTTTTGATTTCCTACCTGAAGTATTTGTGTGATTATTTTGGAGTTAAATAAAGTCCCTGCAGTTAAAATGAGCTCACGTGTTAGTTTTTTTGGTCGATCCGGAGCGCTGCTTCCGTCACTTTAGGGTCCGTTCCCAGTCCTTTCCTCCCCAATGCAAAAGTTCTGCGTATCTCCCATGCTTCGTGAAGTTCTCTGGTGGCGGGTGTCGGTACTACCCATGATGATTCATACGGGCACGGGGGGTCCTATACTGGTGGATTTCTGAGGAGCTTTTTCGGGAGGCTGAGCTTTCCGTACCGTTCTTGTGGGTCACTTTGGTACGCTGGCCGATTCGATCTTGCTTCTTCCCTGGGAAGAAGTTCAACCGAGCACCTCTTCGAGAGTCTCAAACCGGGCAAATTTAACATGGCGGGCAGTCTCCCTCACGGGAGTGGCGCATAAGCTGCACCGTTTGCAACCGATCGAATCGCAACGGCTACAAGATATTTAAATTTTACTGAAAATAAACTCCCAAGTCATTCTTGGGTCTCGTGGCGCAGGGGTAGCGGCTTCGGCTGCCGATCCCGATGATGCTATGAGACGCGGGTTCGATTCCCGCCTTATCCACTGAGCTTCTATCGGATGGTGAAGTAAAACGTCGGTCCCGGTTTCTCCTGTCTCGTCAGAGGCGCTGGAGCAGAAATCCCACGTTAGAGGAAGGCCATGCCCCGGGGGGCGTAGTGCCAATAGTTTCGTCATTCTTAAACTTATTGAAACCTTAAATCTTTTATTGACTTGAAATAGCATTTTCAAAACGGTCTAAGTATTCTTTCCCGATTAATCATGAAATGTAAAAATATGGTAAGGGACCATCCATAAACCACGTGAACACTTTAGGGGGGGTTGGGGGGTTTCTCGGTTGTTTACGCTCGATACATTTTTTTGTATGACAATTGTCCACGTCGGGGGGGAGGGGTTCGAGATCCCCGAAAAGTGTCAACGTGGTTTGTGAATGGTCCCTAACGCTGCAACTAGATTTAATTCATATCGAGTTAGTATTTTTTTTTCTTGCTTTAAGAATTCTATGTTGTATATTTTGTTGAAAATGGCATTTTAACCAAAAAAATATTAAAAAAAGCAGAAAGCGGAAAAGATAGAATTTCTTATGAAAAATTTGAAATCAATTCTTTCTTGAAACATTAATCAAATTTTAAAACAATCAACTCAATTAAATAGTTATAGCTAACAATTTGTTAATTTCCCCTAAAAATTCCACTTTAATGACTCCTAAACTGCTCTACAACACATCAAGTTACGAAAACA
The DNA here is from genome assembly GCF_016801865.2 of Culex pipiens pallens. Classification (NCBI taxonomy): domain Eukaryota; kingdom Metazoa; phylum Arthropoda; class Insecta; order Diptera; family Culicidae; genus Culex; species Culex pipiens. The sequence goes on along the minus strand of NC_068938.1, from coordinate 91,354,076 downwards.
GCTCACAGATTTGTTCCAACAGCCAATAAACAAACCCCCCCTCAACAGCTTAATAAAAATCCACCAAATTAAATCATTCCCGCTCACGAGAACCAACCAACACGGGGCAGCCAAGTCAGCCCCATTTATCTACATCAACTTCACGCTGCATTTAAATCAAAACAACACAATCTGCTGCTACTACGCGAAGCGCGATGCTTGCAAGCACGGAGGGGGCCCCCCGTTTTATGCTCTCTGAGCAGGCAGCAGCAGCAGCATAGAATTGAATTATTTTCTTTTAATTTTCCGGACATTAATTCTATTTTGTGCGCGTTTTTCCTGCCCTCTTTGAGGGGGGTAGGGGAAGGCTTCCAGTTTGAAATGAAAATTTCATATGTAATCAGGATTGAAAAGTTAAACAGAAAAAAACAGACAGTCTCCCCTACGTTTCCAAGGAGGGGTTGTTGCGTGACGTGGGGCGTCTGCCCGCGTGCACGTGCCACGGATTGGCGCGCACGCGTTGGGGTGGAGACTTGCGCGGGGCAAAGACACGAACCTGGCGGTTGCTACTGAGTCGCTGCCGAGTTGCTTCTGGGTACTAAAGCTGCAGGTAGTTTGCATGTCGTCGTCCTCCCGAGGGATCGGATTTGCACACGCATGCCACACGGCGGGGCTAATTGGCCCCGGAGAGGTGTGCAATTTATGTTCTGCCGGCCGATCTGAAGCTAATGCTCGCTTTAATATAGCTGGAGTTGGTCGCGCGGTAGCAAAGGGGAACGTTGGAATGTGCGCACTTGGAAGGAGTTGGGGAATCTAGAACAGCGCCAACGAGTTGGGGCGAACCTCTGAACTAATGGTAGATCGTTTCCGTTCTGTAAGCTCTGTAATTACAGCAGCTTAAGACACCAAGCAACTCAAGTGCGAAACGGAGTACCCGTGAAAATTGTCATAAATATTGGTGCCACCGTTCGTTACGGCGAACGACGCGGTCAAAACAGGTTCCGGTAAGCCTTTGTTGTCATTGGCGGTGGTTGATTCGACCTCGTGACCTCACAAGTTCCACCGACGACACGTCGTCACCTCCGTCAACGGTCAATGGCAGTTCACTGCCAACCAGCCCCGAAGTATCCATTATCCGGTCGGGCCACGTAACCTTACAAGGAGGCACCCTCCAAACTCCTCCGCACAGCAACTCCTCCCAGCATTCCTTGTTGCTACTTCATCAGCTCCGTCATCATCATTACTGCAGCACTACTGCTACCCCAGAGGTTGAGTAGGCAGCAGACGCAGAGATGCAGATCGATCATAATAATTAGTTACAGTTACCGCGGGAGTCAACCGGGCAACCTCCCCGGCCAAACTGGCCCGGCGCACGTTGCGCGCTGCCGTTTTAATCTGCGCAAGGTCATTTGTATATTATTTTAGCTCGCGGACAAATAGAGACATGCCAACGCTTGCCAGCTATCTCCCTGGAAGCTGCTTGCGCAGCTGCTTAGGGTTGTCCTCCAGCACAGCGCTGAGGAGTTCAGGACAACCTCGCCGGAGCTACCCTATCGCCCCGCTCCGCTAGGGTTCTTTCGCGTGGCCCACGGATATGATTTATGCCGAGCATAGGACGATCGTTTGCTTTATTAGTGCCTTACGTGAGGGTATGAGGTTCGAACCCGTAGACCCCGGGTAGACCTCCGCACCGGATTCCCCCTCTCGCGGACGGCAGTCCGCGTGTAGTGACTGTTTTATTATTAATTTCCTTAAATCGATTTCCCATAAATCAAGTTCTCTATGTACGGAATTGGCTAGCTCTGGCAGACTTGGGAAGAAGTGCAACCGGCGAGGTGGCTGGGTCGCAACTGGATACTCTCTTCGGACCTTCTAGAGTGTCGCGCGCTAGTGCTGCTGCCGTTGAACCATGACGAGCAGTGCAGTACGTAACAAGGGGGGTAGAAGATCTTCAACAATTTTAGATCAGTCTGAAGTTTTGAGAATCTACCGCCATGACCAGGTGACGTAGCTGATGTTCTACAACGTGTTTTTCATGATGCCCCCACCGCGGCACGCCGCCACTGCGCTGCACCACTTCTTGAAGCCGTCCAACTCAGTTGCAGTTGCGGTGGCGCGCGAGCGCGGCATTGACCGCGAACTCTTCGTGGGAAGTGCAAGCCGTTACGTTGACCGGCCTTTCCTCCCATCCTCCGCGCGCCCTAGGGCAGTTGAACCTGATTTGTCCGCTGATGACTGCTGCGGCGCGCGATATCACACACACACACAGATTTTGATCCGCACTCGCTAGACCTGACCACAGGAACTAGTTTTGCTAACCGTATTTTTTCGCCCGGTTTCGCCATCAATCGATCGGGCCCGTGTGTGTAACATTGTAATGGAACCTCGAGTTTCCTGGAAATTCGCGGGTTCGCAATTGCAGCTCGCGACTCAAGTCGCGGGCATGTGTACCCCCAATCTATCCATCTTCTCTGTGATGGCGGGGCCCCAATTTCGCGCGAGCCTTGACAAACTCATGCGCGAGGGGGGTAGATCACGACTTGCCCGATTGCCTGCAAATGACACGAAAATCACCTCCTTTCAGCGCGGCGGCCGCCGCGACTTGGCGCAATTCAATTGTGTGAGCTTTACATCATCCGCGCCAAGTTCCGACCAAGATGGAGATCGAGCGAGGAGCGATTAAGACCTCAATTAATCCTGTCACTCACAATTAGTGTTGGAATAGTTTTTTTGCTTCGTTTATATCTTAGTACGAGTTGTTGATTTGGTTTTGCATGCTCTAGTGCGGAACTACGACGGATCTGACTTGGTTTCTGGGCCAATGGAGTTTGGGATCGCTGGAAGTAGAACTTAAAGGTCAACGCGATCACAGCGGATGTTTGAGCGATGTCGATGGAGTTTGTGGATTTTGGCATTTTCCTGTGATCATCAAACTCTACTCTACTCTACTCTACTCTACTCTACTCTACTCTACTCTACTCTACTCTACTCTACTCTACTCTACTCTACTCTACTCTACTCTACTCTACTCTACTCTACTCTACTCTACTCTACTCTACTCTACTCTACTCTACTCTACTCTACTCTACTCTACTCTACTCTACTCTACTCTACTCTACTCTACTCTACTCTACTCTACTCTACTCTACTCTACTCTACTCTACTCTACTCTACTCTACTCTACTCTACTCTACTCTACTCTACTCTACTCTACTCTACTCTACTCTACTCTACTCTACTCTACTCTACTCTACTCTACTCTACTCTACTCTACTCTACTCTACTCTACTCTACTCTACTCTACGCTACTCTACTCTACTCTACTCTACTCTACTCTACTCTACTCTACTCTACTCTACTCTACTCTACTCTACTCTACTCTACTCTACTCTACTCAACTTCTTAAAGTATGACGTAAAATTTCAAATACTTTGGAGAATCCAGAAAAATCAAAACTCATATTGCAGACCCCAGTTCAACATCCTTTGATTCTCTTACACAATATGACCTCCATGAACCAACCTCTCAACCAGAGGCTACCGTTTCGCCACATTCCAACCTGTTTGGTACGATCTGCTTCCAGTGCGAGTTCATACCCCCGCGCTCGGAGGAAGCAATCTTCGAGCCACCATCAAATGAAGGCAGTTTTCCGCCTATAAACACTATTTCCCCAGCATCCCCCCTTCTCTCTCTCCCTCCCCCCATATGTAATGAGCTTTAATGCCCCGGACCTAGGCCAATCGCTCGTTAATTTCTTCACTGGCGACCCTCGCCTCGGCAGTTTAAGCGCACCATTATAAACGTACAATGGCGCGCGCGTTCAAACGGTCCAAGATCGATTGATACCGCGGGATGCCCTCCAGGGAGCTGCCAGGTTAAGCCGGGAGAGAGGCAGCACCCACCTCGATAACAAATCAATACATATTTTAGAGCTCGGCCCAGAATGCAAGCGATGCCTGAAAGCAGAGCAGAGCTCTGGCAGCACAAAAACCGCGTTTGAACAAAACCTGATTGCGCGCGCGGGGTTGAACTCTGTGCTCGTATGTTAACGGTAGCGCTGCTGATCGTGGGGGAGAGGTGCAGCAGAGGCTATAGAGATGTTGCGTTTTTGCTACGCTTTGGCACTAGGACTACGAGGTTGCACACTATCAACAGGATGCGATCGTTATGTTTATTATTAAGAAGGTAATTATTCTTCAGTGTTCTGGAATTCATGTCAAGCTGGAGAATAGTTAGGATATCTTTGGAAATTCGAGGATTTCCTCAATTCGAGACCAAAGTTTCTACCACCGTAACAAGTGAAAATGGCTATCGATCTTGAATGGTACCATATCCTAATAATTTTCAGGGAGCATATTCTAGGTCATCCAAGGACTTTTGGATATTTGACCTGTGTGTCAATTGCATAGAGGAATGATCGGACTTTTTTACAATTTTGGGGACACATTCGGGCTAGTATTCCAGTGAGATAGCGATTTTTTTCCAAGATTGATCATATCCAAAAGATACGATAAATTTCCCGTCGATTGCAACTGGGTAAATCGAAATTGGTAAATTTTTCGCAAAAAAACCCGTAGCCCCATGAATTATATGCCGCTGAAATTTTAACTTGGAAATATGTGCCCCAATTACCCTTTATTCGATTTTTTATGTAATTTGCTCCACACCGTAAAGTGCCGCAGGTTTTCAAACTTCAAAATATGTTCCGGTGTCTCCGGCACGTGAAACCTACACCAATCGATTTGTCATGGTTTTCTAATCTAATCTAATCTAATCTAATCGAACACAAGCGCAGCCAGTCCGAAGAAAGCATCCTGGAAGAACTTGTGGTTAGATTACGCCCCAAGTTCTTTCTTGTCAATAGTAATAATTGCAGTACATCCGAGTTACCACGAAAATGTATTGCAAAAATTAAAGCGGCCAGGCCTACTGCGTTGCATTAACCGCAGAGACAGATTCTGTGAACGGACCACATTTCACAGAATCAACAGGGGAGGAAGGATGCGTGGACATACCGTACCAAACGCTCCGAATAAGTTGGGTGTGGTGTGTTAGTGTAAATTGGCAATTATTTATATTTTCAGGGGGGAAGTGGGAAATGGGAAAATTGGGGTTGGGGAAATTGGGATTGGGGAATGGGAAAATGAGAAAGGGGTAGAAGGGTTATTGAATTTATAATATAAAAAAAAAAAACGGAATCGACGTAACACCTTATAATGTGGCCCTCTTAAACCTTGCGGTTTCGTCAACGGATCCACAGGTGTGTATCGTTCTTTTTGCGACAAGACTCCGCCTCCCGGGTCTCCTAAGTGTGAAGGTATGGGCACGGGGAGAGGGCACCGAATACCTATATTTACACTTAGAATTTTTTGCGTCCGCCCCGGGATTCGAACCGGCGACCTCTGGATTGTGAGTCCAGTGCGCGGTCCGGTTGATCCACACAGGCAGAATTTATAATATTATATTATAATAAAGGGGAATATAGTCAAATAGCAAATAATGATGGAAAGCTCTCACCAAGAAACAGCAAATCTTCAAAAGACACAGCCAGGTGGGTGGGGTCCCGATCGTCAGATCCCAATCGATTTGTCATGGTTTTTTACGTAAAGTTGACATATTTTGAAGTTTGAAAACCTACGGTATTTCACGTAATGTAGCATATCGACGTCGTCGTGCTATCTTGTCGTACCCGCCATTTTGACGTTCCGAGAAAAACGCGTTTTAATGTTTGACCTTGAATATTCAAAAACGAGAGCACGCATTGTAAACAATAACAAACACGTTTTGTTTGGCTCACCATTCTGTGCATTGTCCCAAAGTTTGGTTGAAGTTGGTTGCTGGAGTCCCGAGTTATAATTACAAATGTTTACGGTAGTCTAGCTTGTACGTGCGACAAACGCATCCTGACTTTCCTGGCCTGAAATCCCTATGGCCTTTTGTCGCACTTACATCAATTTTCATGGAGTGACAAGATAGCACGACAAGATTGAAACTACTTTCATATGTAAAGTGACAAAAATGCACGGAGTTTTTTCGGTTTTTGTTGAATATCTCAGGATTGAAATCGAATTTTGGGGATCTGTGAAGGTCAAAATGTGAGGCATTGTGAGCTGCACAAAATGGCGTTCTTAACTCAATTTGGCCCAAAATGCACGTACGACAAGTTAGCACGATGGCGACGATATACAGTCGACTCTCTGGTTGTCAATATCCAAGGGACCGTCGAGGAAGAGAATCATCAGTTTACAGAACGATGCAAAATGAAGACTCGATTGAAAATATGTTTTTCTTGGTAACAAGCTATGGGAGAGAATCATGGCAACGTCCAGCAAACAAAAACAAACTAATGTCAAACACCCTTCAAAGCTTCGTTTCGCAAAGAAAAATGTCTATGCAAGCCATGAGATAGTGACAATATTGACAACCGGAAGAGATTTTTAAAGCAAACAGAATCCAAGGGACCGTCGAGGAAGAGATCCTTCAAGCAAGAGAAAATATCGAGGAATAAAGCCAATCGAAGTATGCAGTTTGAAGGGACTGAAGAATTCATCGATAGATGGAGCAATATTGATATCGAGAAGATCGACAGCCAGAGAGTCGACTGTAATATAAAAAGGATGCATTTTAGGGGATATTTGGGCAAAATGAACCCTTTCCCATTGTCTCCGGCAGACGCAACCATCACCATTCAATTCCCTGGATTTTTTTTACATAAAAATTACATATTTCCACGGTAAAATTTCAGCGGCAGCTAATTCATGGGGCTACGGGTCCCTTTTTTCCCAGTGTGCGCTGGTTCTACACACTGGGCATGTCAATGTTCAAAACTCTGTATCTTGAGAAGCTTATCAGTTGTGATTAGTACTTTCCAGAAAAAAAAGAAAGCGAAAAACATCCCCTGATTTTCAAATGACTATAAATCACTTTAAGATAAATTTCCAAATCTTTAATTTTCAAATTTTCGAAAGATTTGGTGTGTTTCATGGAACTAAAAAAGGCATTAGAGCAATTCCAGCTCAAATCAGGAATTTTTCTGGTAGGTACTTTTGTACCCGACCCTCTCCGATTTCACTAAAACTTTTCAGACATATTATCCTAGGCCTATATAAGCCATTTTTGTGTATATCGAGCCAAAAGTACTAAAAAATAGCATTTGAGAAAGTACGCCCTAGTTTAAATATTTTTGTATTTTGTAATTTAAAAATTTCTGTATCTTAAAGCAGTTGCATCGTATCAAAAAGTGGTCAAAAACAAACTTGTAGGAAATTGGACGGCCTATCTGAAAAAAAATACTGAAATAAAAATACACGCCACTTTTATGAGATTTTTCAATTTTTAGGTTTAAAAGTTAAATTTGAAGGTGATGTCATGATTTTTTCGTCCAAAATGTTTGTGTAAATAGGCAAAAATTGTGACAAAAAGACTCACGAAAAATGTAGTATGGTAAATCTCTTCTATAAAGAATACAAAAATCATTTATTAAAACTGTTTTTTTTTTTAAAGTGGTCTAAACGTCAAAATTTTCAAAAATCAATTTTGAGACAATTTTACATAAAAGTCTCCATATTGATTATTATCCAATGTTCAATCCTTGTAAAGATCCAGCGGTTTTAAAAATAAAAATGTTGAAAAATAGGTTTTTCAGTGGTTTTTGGCAATTTCTATATGACAGACTTGATTATTCAGTCTCGTAGATATTTTTACCGTAAATCTCGTCCAATTTCCCATAAGTTTGTTTTTGACAGCATTTCTTTTGGATTCATGGGCTTAAATATATAAGCTTAATTACATTGCTCATGTCATAACTCAAAATAGTATATTTTTTTTCAGTGTGGTAGAAACCTGGATAGTAAATAAGCTTCCGAAAATATTAAAACGAGTCAAAATAAAAAGCTGTCGAAGACAAACTTATAGGAAATTGGACGAGCTTTTCGGTAAAAATATTTCAAAAAATCAAATTATTCGCTCTACAGCATTGCCTTGGCGTTCTCGATTGCGAGATTCCTACTCGAAACTAGGTGTCCGAAGGCTTGATTGTTGAGGCAATTGCAAACCTCTTTTTACACCTTAGCTTCCATCCACCCCGGGATTCGAACTGACGACCTTTGGATTGTGAGTTCAACTGCCATATAGAAATTGCCAAAAACCACAAAAAACCTATTTTTTCAACATTTATAACATTTCAAAAGGGCGTAATATTGAATGTTTGGCTCTTTTGGAATGTTAGTCTTGATTTAAAAAAATATTGTATTCAAAAAGATCGGAAAATTTCACGAATGTTTAATATTTTAATATTGAAAATCGGACCATTAGTTGCTGAGATATCGACATTAGAAAATGGTGGATTGTTTGGGTGAGACTTAGAAAGCATCAAGAATTTTCTCAGCTTTTCAAAAATATTTTTTTCGAAAGTGGGCAAACAAGGGAATTAATTTTAAAAAAAATGAATAACTGAGACTATTTTTAAAAAAGTTACCTAAAAATTGCTATAACTTGAAAACGGTGCACTTTATCAAAATTTCACTAAGCTACTTTTTGATTGAAAATTCGATTTTACATCGAAACATGAGGTTGAAAATTTTTTGCGACCCGTATTTCGATTTGAAAAAAATCAGTATTGATTCAAAAATGTATATTTCGGTCGAAGATTTTTTGCACAACCTGGAAATTTTTGAAAAGATGGCATTTTATGTCACCTAAAACATATAAAAAATAGTGTTTTTTTGCAAATCACGTTTCAGTGATGAAAAGTGAAATTAAAATTCAACAATTTTTTAACCGTGCATCATTTATTTTAAGTGTAATCCATATCCATACCTACAACTTTGCCAAAGACACCAAATCGATAAAAAAATCCTTCAAAAGATACAGATTTTTGAATTTTCATACATCATTTTTGAATGGACAGCAGCCAAATTTGTATGGGAAATTATATGACAAACTAATGATGCAAAATGGCTTCTCTAGGCATACCGAAGGCACCAAAAAAGTTTCAGCCGGATTAAAAAATACAAAAAAAAATCAAATGACTGCAATCTCAGAGAATTGCTCAGCAGGTTTGATTGCTTTTACCATACTCGCAGAACTTCAGCAACAATTGTACCCGAAAGTTTACATAACTATGTTTACTAGGGTGGGTACGTTTTTCAAAAAGTTCTCGGATCAAGTTTTAGTATGGTTCCCCTTGTAGGGCATGCCCATAGGGACTTTCATGCCAAATATCAGCTCATTTGGTTGTAAACTGGCTGCGCGCATCAGGGTTAAAGTTTACATGGGAATTACTATGGGAAATTGGAACTTTTTGTTCAAACACTTCTACAGGTCTGGGAAAATCACGCGCCAACTTCTGGTACGGTCAGGCCTATGGAGAATGGTCTGGAGAACCCTTTTCCGAAGACAGCATATGGATTCGTTGTCCCTAGACCTGGCGCATCGGCAAACAATCCGATGTCTCCGGAATCAACGGTTTTCCCTCAAAAAGCATCAAATTTTCCTTAGCATGCTATGAAAGCTCGATGAACACCGCGACGCCATATGTCAGACAGCTACCACGTGGGTGAGAAACGGCTGGAATATTCAATTGCAAACCTTCTTTTAACTAGAAAATGATCATTTCGAGTAATCCTGATATTATTTAGTCGAATTCAAAATCTTTGCATAGCAAATTTGTATTTTTTTGCAAATATTTCAACCACGTGGTAGCTGTCTGACATATGGCGTCGCGGTGTTCATCAAGCTTTCATAGCATGCTAAGGAAAATTTGATGCTTTTTGAGGGAAAACCGTTGATTCCGGAGACATCGGATTGTTTGCCGATGCGCCAGGTTTAGGGACAACGAATCCATATGCTCTCTTCGGGAAACGTGTTCTCCAGACCATTCTCCATAGGCCTGACCATACCAGAAGTTGGCGCGTGATTTTCCCAGACCTGTAGGAGCGTTAGAACAAAAAGTTCCAATTTCCCATAGTAATTACCATGTAAACTTTAACCCTAATGCGCGCAGCCAGTTTACAACCAAATGAGCTGATATTTGGCATGAAAGTCCCTATGGGCATGCCCTACAAGGGGAACCATACTAAAACTTGATCCGAGAACTTTTTGAAAAACGTACCCACCCTAATGTTTACACTAAAAATCCTCGCCGCAGGCTGACTCCATCCAACCATAAGTAACAACAATGTTTACTTAACGACATTGATTCCTCGCCGCGTCGAGGTTAGAAATTTCCCACAACAAACCTCCGACCATAAGTGCAGAAAAGCAAAACGAGACCAGTGGAAGAAACAGAACAGAAAAATAAACTCATCCAATCCTGCTCCTCCTTCTTCCCCACAATCGTTAATCTGCGTCCAATAATCGATTCCATTTTAATATAAAGCAGAAAATTACAATAAAATACGAATTAAATTGAGAGATTGAGCAAAGTGGAAGAACGAGTTCACCCCGAGTACTACCCCTCCGCGCCGCTGCCCCGATGAATGAGTGGGAAATAATAGCCACCAATAATAACGTCGTAAAATGTTTACTCAAAGTCATCATCTTCCTCGGCGGGTAGGACTATCTGGAGGAGAACAACTGGTGGTCACCGAGTGGGGCCCAGTTGGGGTTCATTATGCAAGTTCGATCGGCGGAGTTTTAACGGCGTTACAACAACGGCCCGCGACGACAAAGTAACGAAATACTTCGCGCCGTTGATTGCTTTATTAGCTCTGGTTATGTTACGGACTATACAGTGACGGCTGCTGGTGAGTGTGGAAAAGCGGCTTGATTAAGGGTGAGAAAAGTTTGGTGAAATTGCGGAAAATTTAGTATTTGGGACACTGGAAAGCTAGACTAAAGCGGTAATTTGATTTTGGCAACAGTAAAAGTTTGTCATTTGACGGTTTTGTCCGATGATGCTGCCATGTAAGCAAATTTCATAAAATCTCACACAAGACTCGTGTAGCGAGTAGTTTTCGCTGATCGTGCCGAATCTACCTGCTTGGCAGATGTGTCGATGCAATTCAGCTCAACCTACAACAACGGCTCACATAATGTATGCCGCCAAGATCACGACTTTTCCGTAGCGCTGAAGGGGACACAATACGAGGAAGTGATGGGCGCGAATCATTGACGCCGGTTGGGGTTTGTGAAAGGTTGGAGCGCCTCGGAGTGTGGCCTAGATGTGTCGAGTGTTGTCTTGGCGTTTCCAAGAATGGGATGTGATTTGCTCAATCGTGCCGAATGCATTTATGCATTCGTTCTGATGAAGATGTTACTCAACAGAACTATTTGCATTTCGGTGAGGCAATTCATCGTCTTTGGTTAGGCTCAATTTAGGGGGGCAATTTTAGCACGACATCGGTACGGTGTACCTTTCCAGAGCTAGACAAATTTACAGAACTTAAATCATGTTCTAAAACGTCCAATCGAACTCATCTCTAGTGACCTCTTCGTCACCTCCACGCATCACAAAGCGCGTCGTTTATCGCTCTGTTAACACCTCAACTCAACGGCGATCTCAGCCTCTCTTCCATCTCAAAGTGACTTTGTTTGCGAATCCAATTCGAATCGCCCTCCCCGAGACTCAAGACGTCTTCACGACCACGACGTACCCAGACCGGAAAGGTCAAATTTTCTACGCTTGACCAAGTACCACAGTATACAACCGACTGCTGGACTACGAAAAGACTCGTGTATCATCAAAGTTGGAACTGTCAAACAACCGGGGTTTCACCGTACAAGAATTGCTTTACAGTCGCGCATCATCACCATCGGATCGTCAAAAACGTGGCGTGTAAACGACCGGGGTCGTAAAAGCCAAGCTACGTATATATCTCGAACTCGTTTATAACTTAATCGGGCAACTCACCTGGACGTACTCGGCGCAGATGTCGATGCTGGACACAAAGTCGCACACGTTGTCCACGGTCCAGGCGCTGATCTCGTCGATGCGGGCGTGACACTTCCGGGCCAGCTTGCCCCCACCCCCCAGCTCGCCGTCCGACGGCTGGCTGTTGGTGGAGCTGGGTGCCGGCGAAGTGTCCTGGTTCCGGCTGGGCGTCGGCGACGACAGCTTTATCCGCTTGGCCCCGCCCGGCGCCGAACTCAGGTCCAGCGGAAACGTTCCGCTCGAAAGGTGCAGCTGCCCATCGGACGGTGTCCGCGACGGGGACTTGAGCGGTGAGATCGCGGGAACCGACGTCGTTCCGGCGGTGGTTCCGGATTGCGGCGGATAGTTGACCGCTGCCGCCAGGTGGTTTGGCAGCAGACCGGCCGGCAGGTACCGTGAGGCTGAGAAGGGTGACGGGAAGTGGTGGGAAGCGGACCCCGACGGGGGCGACGAGCTACGAGATCCGGCCGACGGCTTCTTGAGGCCGCCGTCCTCCGGCTTGAGGAGATTTGCGATGCCGGACTCTTTGGCGGCGCGGGCCTGCGAGATGAAGAAATTGACATTTAATACATTTTCGAGCTCTGATGAGTGCAAAATAAGAGTAAAAGATGAATCCACTTACCAGTGCGACCAACGCCTGCGTGCTGCTCATGTCAATCAGCGGTGGAAAAACCGCCGACTGGAATGGGAGACCCGGAAACAGCGACGACATAATACTTGGATTAGGTACCTGTGGAACGTTCGAAAAAAACCGAAACAATTTAATCAATTTTCTTACTCTCGGCAAGCTGCATTGGAAAGCGGGCTCATGATCGGCCACGGACTTACTTGAGTGGAGGTAATTGGACTGCCTTTCTTACTGCCTACTACTAGTGAGTTCTCTATGAACGATTTTGGCTGGTTTATTCGCATTTTTGGCTCTAGAAACGGATTTTTCACACTCGATTGGCTGCAATTATGAAAAATGACACAAAAAAATCAAATCAATTTCCCGCACAAAAAGCTAAAAAATAACCACGAAAGACAAAACTCACTCGTTGCCAGTGCTGATGTTGTTGTTGTTGTACTTGGCCGCCAGGCTGCGCATAAAATCGGAATAGTTGCGCGCCTGGAACTCGGGCCGGCCAGCTGCGCCACCACCACCACCACTGGAACCGTTGCCCGGGGACGGAAGCAGCCCGCTGGTGGCAACCGCCGAAATACTACTCGAGAAGGCCGCCACATCGGCGGGGTGCATCGTCTGCGGGGGCGTCCCCGAGAACGACGAGGGCGTCACGCTTCGTGACCTGGAAGGGGAGGCAGGGAGAAAGAATTGGTATTGAAATTAGTGGCGGGTTCTTTGGAATCTAATGAAAACAAATTAAATTAGGAAGAGTAATCAACCGTGTATTTTTGTTTGCCTTGTTGATCGTTGCGGTTCGACAAACTTTATGTGTTTGTTGTCAAACTTTTTATTCGTTGCAGTTAAAAATATTGAAACTGTTCAAAACAAACATACAACTTATTTTTTTAGTCACAGTGTTTGGAAAGTGAGTAAAATGAATCCATGCTCCAAAACGATAAAATTGCTTTTGAATACGTCTCGGTGACCAGGTTGAGAGAATATGATGAAGAATTATTTAGATAATTTGGTTGAAATGAAAAAAACTCATGAAGCAATATATTTTCCATGAGAAAATCGTTGAAATGAAAAATAATAATATAGAAAATATGTTTTTCATAGCACATTTTTTAATCCAGAACAAATCTTACTGGATCATGAATAAATAGATAAGCATTGAATTTACCTTAAAAATCTGCTATTTACTTGAAATACCATTTTTATGTAATCACAACTCAGAGTTTTCAAATGGTTGGAGCGAGTATTGATTATATGTTTGCAGTTTTTTAGCCACCTTTTATAATTATTTTTTAATGAATCGGCCTAATAAATAACATCTATTAAAAGAATTTTCATAGCAAAAAAAGTAGTTTAGTAATTTAATATTTAAACTTCTTATGCCTTTGGTAACTCTAGTGCTCTATAAATTTGCAACTTTTAACTTTAATTTCTCGAACACTTTTAAACAAATTAACCTAACACTTTTAAATAAATTAACCTAACCTAAACCCTCTTCGAGACATTTAATGATAAAGATTAAATTTTATTCCAATTTGGTCATGATAAACAAAACGGAAAAAAACTCAATTTTGATCTTGGCGGGAAGAGGTACCTTATTTTCCAATTATATAACAGAAATTCTTTTAAAAAGCTTACTAAATTATAAAAGTTTATTTTCATTCCATAATATCGTATTTTTAGCTGCCCAACAAATGAACAAGATATCTAGAGTTTTTTTTTAAAAGGTCCTATAAGCCATTGTCTTTCATATGTTTTCAGGACCTATTCAAAAATAACTCTAGATATATTCCCAGTTGTGAATGCTTCAAAAATTTATATCATCTGAAATGAATTTTGACATGAAATTTTCAGACCAACTGATAAGTTCAATAAGAAAAGTAAATTGAATTTAATAAAATAAAAATGATTTCTTTCATTATTTATTTTTTTGAAAGTTTAAAAAAATGTACCAAAAAGTTAAGAAAATAGATACTTGCGCTGGAATTTTGGGAAACGGGAAATATTTTTTTTTCGGGAAATTCCGAGAAATCCCGGGAATTTTTTTCCCAGAACTGGTAATTGGACGCTCTAGCACTAATCAACGGGATTCAAACCTAGCACTCACAGAGAGGACTGGCGCCTTAGCCCGCTCGGCTATCAGGGTGTTTCAGGGTGTAATATTACATGAAATTTTATAAAATTACTACTTTATTTGCTTTTACATTTTTCTGGGATGTAAAATAAACGTCAATATACGAAAATCTGTATCGTGAAAGGGGACTTTCTGACCTATTTGGTGTCTCACAAAATTACTAGATAACGAGAACAAATTTTCAGAAAAAGTACACGGGATAATTTAGTTTGTTTATTGAACTATTCATCACTAAAAGACGTTTTTTTTCAGTGACTGGTGTTTTTTGTGTTTCAATCAAGATTACATTGATTGTTTTGTGATTTTATATCATTTTTTATCAGAAGGCACGGCGTCGAGTTATTTGTGATTTTTTTTTTTCAAAAAATGTGTTAAATTCTCATGGTGAAAAACTCATTTCTTTAGAATCGTTTATCGAAAAACACGCTGAAATTTAAAATAGACCATTAGCGCGCATTTTTTTTAATTTTTTGATTTTGTTTTTTTTTTTTGACCCAACTACCTATTAATATTTAAATTTTCTCAGTGTCATCTAATTAGCCTTAATTTTTAAACTCGCAGTATTTAAGAAACTATTGATTCAATTTTCAAAGGTAAAAAATTGAACATTTGTATAAATTGAAATAGTTTTTTTCAACAAAATAAATTCCAAATTTTAGAATCAAGAGAAACGATTTTAAAGGGATGTAAACACGATTATGAACTTTTTAGAAAGTTTAGTTTTTGGTTTTTGAAACAAACCTGCAATAAAATGTGGAGTCATTTTCAATTGCATAATTAGGCCGATACAAATATTTTTTAAAGTTTTTGTCCCTCGACTATGGCCGGGGTCAAGGGGTGAGGAATATAAAAAATAAAAATATTTAAAAAAAACAAGCCACAGTTTAAACATAAACATGTTAAAAGTGTTTTAAAATGCATTTTACACTTGTTCAGTTGTTTTGAAATCATTAATTTTCAAAAAATGTAAAATTTGATGAAAACCAAAATGTTAACGAAAAAAACTTTTTACTTTTTAATAAACATCAAACAGTTTCTTTAATTCATTTTTTTTTAAATCAACCCAAACCTGCTAACAATGATTCTTAACGCAGGGGAATGTATTTCAAATTGATTTCAGCTGGTTGTTCTTAAATTTTCATTGATATTTTATTTTTATTTTTTGAAAAAATATTTTTTTTCCTCTAAGGCTGGTACAAATATTTTTAAAAGTTTTTGTCACCCCCCCCCCCCCCTCCTTCAAAATTGGCCCGAAAAATCAGGGAGCAAAAAAAAATATTTTTACAATAAACTTCAAAATTTCAATGAAAGTTCAAGTGCAACCAGCTGAAATCAAATTAAAATACATTCTTCTGCGTTTAAAATCATTTTTAGCATGTCTGAGTTTATTAAAAAAAATCTTAAGATTTTTTGAAAATTTTCGATGCAAAATCTTTTTTTTCGATACAATTTTTGTTTTCGTCAGATCTTAGATTTTTTGAAAACTAATGATTGCAAAACAACTGAACTAGTGTAAAATGCATTTTAAAAGACTTTTTGCCTTCCTCGCCTTACTGAGGAAAGGCTATAAAATCACTCGAAAGATGAATTTCTCAATTCGACCTCGTAGACCCACCTTCACGTATACCTATCGACTCAGAATCATGTTCTGAGCAAATGTCTGTGTGGATGTGTGTAGGTGGGTGGACAAAAAAATTGTCACTCGATTATCTCCGGACTGGATGAACGGATTTTGACCGCATTAGTTTCATTCGATCCGTCTTGGGGTCCCATAGGTCTCTATTTAAAATCAGCAAGTTAAGTTAAGTACTTCAAAAGTTATGCTTAAAAACGATTTTGGCGTATGACCGGAAGATTGTAAAAAGGGTGGTTTTTGCAAGAAACCCTATCATGTTATACATTTTCAGAAAGGTATTAAAAAGACCTTTTCAATGAGCCCAAAACATTGAAGATCTGACAACCCTATCAAAAGTTATTAGCACTTAAGTGTTATTCATACACTTTTTGGAGGCCGGATCTCAGATATTTCAGTAAAAATTATATCCAGGTTCATCATGCGACCCATCGTTAGTTAGATAATCAAAAGACCTTTCAAATGAGCCTAAAACATCAAGGATCTGACAACCCTATCAAAAGTTATTAGCACTTAAGTGTTATTTATACACTTTTTGGAGGCCGGATCTCAGATATTTCAGTAAAAATTATGTCCGGGTCCATCATGCGACCCATCGTTAGTTAGATAATTGAAAGACCTTTCAAATGAGCCTAAAACATTGCCGATGAGCCAGAAAAATTGAAGGTCTGCGAACCCTATCAAAAGAAATCAGTAATAAAATTGATTTGTTAAACATGTTAAGGGAATGTTGCTATTTTTACTGAATGTATTGACTTTATGAATGTGAGGAAGGCACCAACCACCTAAAGGTGGATTAAGTATCGTTTTCATTTAAATGTGAAGACTATGGCTTGTTATTTAAACTTTTATATTTTTTTTATTTTTTGCCCCCCCCCCCCTTGACCTCGGCCTAATTTTTCGGGCCTATTTTGAAGGGAAGGGAGGGCACGGTGTGTTTTTAGAACAAACTAAGGCCGATGCAAATATTTAAAAAAGTTTTTGTCCCTCGGCCCTGGCCTTGGTCAAGGGGGGGGCAAAAAAATAAAAAAATAGAAAAATTTAAATAACAAGCCATAGTCTTCACATTTAAATGAAAAAAGTGTTTTAAAATGCATTTTACACTAGTTCAGTTGTTTTGCAATCATTAGTTTTCAAAAAATCTAAGATCTGACAAAAACAAAAATTGTATCCAAAAAAAAGATTTTGCATCGAATATTTTCAAAAAATCTTAAGATTTTTCAATAAACTCAAACATGCTAAAAATTATTTTAAACGCAGGAGAATGTATTTTAATTTGATTTCAGCTGGTTGCACTTCAATTTTCATTGAAATTTTGAAGTTTATTGTAAAAATATTTTTTTTGCCCCCTGATTTTTCGGGCCAATTTTGAAGGGGGGGGTGACAAAAACTTTTAAAAATATTTGTACCAGCCTAATGATAAAATAATCAGTATGTCTGATATGTGGCACCGTGAAAGAAGGGCTCTTTCCCGACATATTGCGGGGTATACTGAACCTCCCTCCTTCAAAATTGGTCTAAATAATCAGAAAGCAAAAAAAAATCCAAAAACTTCAAAATTTCCATGTAAATAGAAGTCTAATCAACTGAAAACAATCAAAAATGCATTTTTCTGAATTGATAATCATATTTAGCATGTTTGGGCTTGTTTAAAAATGTTTAGATTTTTTATGAAATCCGAATGTACAGCACCGCAAAAAATTTATTTCTTGAAAAAAATAAATTTTTCGTCAATACCTAGATATTTTGGAAACTAATGATGACAAAACAACTGGACAGGTGTATAATGCTTTATTAAACACTTTTTTCATTAAAAAACCATGGCTCTTAATATCAATTTTAGAACATTTTTTTTGCCAACTCCAGTTTGACAGTTTGTCTGCATTGTTTGTTTGCCTCCATTTTCAGTTTTTGCAAACTATCAAACACTAATAAGTGCGAAATTGTTTGTTTCTTTATTTGTCATTTGACCGAGCCACGTAGCCCAGTGGTAACGCTTCCGCCTCGTAAGCGGTAGATCGGGATTCAAATCCCGGCTCGGACAAACATAACTGGTGATCTTTTCCCTTCTGGAATCGATTGCTTAGTAAAGGGAAGGTAGTGTATCGTCACAAACTGGACCTTATCACGACACCTTAGGGAGGCGACCTATGGAATGTTAACATTAACCCTAAACATGTTAACATTAAGTTGAGAATGAAACTGCCACTGAATCCGCTTTGTAAATGCCGGCCCCGATACTCTTCAAGGGTGTTCCCCTCAGGAACTGGGAAAGATTTACTTTTTTTACTTTATTTGTCATAGTCTAATACCTGCTTTACTCTTCGACCAAAACATGGCGGGGGTTTCCTTATGACCGAAACAAATATTTAGGTATGTAAATATTCAAAACTCTGTATCTTCTGATCGATCGATGATCGACAAAAGTCTTCAGTAAAATTGAAGATTATGACAAAAAGTTGCTATCACAAAATTCTTTATAAATTATTGCAGTCATTCTTCAGTAAAAAAATTAAAATACATGAAGGTATTGTTATTGAATAGTTTTGGGGAGTAAATTTCGGTCCAAGTCCCAGTGTAGGAGTCGTCTCCCTTAAAAAAGGTTATAATCCTGCTTCGGTAGAGTCACTGGCGAATAGTTGGACTCACAATCCAAAGGTCGTCAGTTCGAATCTCGGGGTGGATTGGAGCTTAGCTGTAAAAAGAGTTTTTGATTGTCTCACCGTTTGAAGCTTTCGGACACCAAGTTTGGAGTAGGAATCTCTCAAAAGAGAACGCCAAGCTAATGCTGTTGAGCGAACAATTTTGATGCAGTAGTTAGCAAGCCAAAAAGAGAAATATCGCTTCCATTTCCTCGAACTACTGTCCAAACATCAAACCAAACTGCAACATTCTCACCTCAATCTACTATCTCGGCCACGACTTCTAATCTCATGGTTCATTTGTCTTTTTACGATCGCTCCATTCAAAGACAACACACATGTTGACTTTCATTCATGATTTCCGACGATTTTGACCAACCCGACCACACCACTAATGACCCAGGAAATGGTGCGCAAACGCACCATCAATCTTCGGGTAGGACCTCATAACTTTTTAGTCTCTCTCTCTCTGTATCTGTTGCTCTTGCCGTTTTTTTCCGAACCTCCCAAGGCTTTGGGGACCGTTTTAACGACACGATCCGATAGAGTCCACTCTCAGACCTCTCAGCCCGGTGTGGATTAGGGCCTCCCCGTCCAAAAACGGAAAAATAAATCAAATAAAACACTGACTGCTGGAAAAACGGCCACACGAGCTGACTTGACATGATCGTCATCAACTCAGGTGTAGAGATGTGCGAGGGGGTGAGCCAAGAGGGGGTCGTTTCACGCATGTCCGTGTCAAACTTGTAAATCAAATTAGTCGTAAATTTAACACAGTCTGGCCAGCCGCGAGTCAGCCAGCCCGCACTGGACATGGACAGAAGACGTCCGCCGTCCACAGAGCAGGGCAGACGGAGGGAAAGATACCTCTATTGGACGGAGTAATGGTCTGACAGCAGCAGCAGGTCGTCGGGAAAGGAAATCTCTGCCAGTCGAGGTGGAAAAACGACAGAAGCAGCCACTCCGGTTCAAGAGATGCAGTAAAATAGATATCGCGCCCTTCTTGGCTGTCGGTGGAACTACTGCCGAATGATCCGGGGGCAGGGTGGTTATTTGATGCAGGATTCTGGAGGGTTTCATACATTAATTTGGTCTTCAAACTTCTATCTGAACATTTTGCATGTTCCCCAAAATTAGCTGCCATAAAACTTATACCACAAATTAGAGGGAAGCATCCACCCTGTCGCAGGGTCACAAGCGGGAGCTACCCCCGTTAAAGGTAATACCGATCCAGCAGTCGTTTGGACTTCTGGTTGATGTTGGGGAAGAGAGGCGCTACCTTGCGACAGCGCCGTGATTCCAAAGTGACTGACATATTGCGACCACGACGGTAGCTATGGGCAGATGAAAGTTTGAAGACCCTGGGCAAGAAGGGCATGTAGAGAGCGTTGGGTTCGAATGGCTTCCGACTCCAGGTCGGTTGCCGCATGGAAGTGGCGGTGAAATCAAATTAACGAGATTATTTACAGGAGTGATTGCTTTACGTTCCGAGAGAGAGGGACTCTGCCGATGCAAAGTCATCGGGGTCGCAAGAAATGGTGTTGCTGAAACAAGGTTCAGAGATCGTGTGCGCCCGATCATGACCCTTGGTTTTGTTTACGAGTTGCTGTTGGGGTTTGCTTTGGACTACTGTTTCTGGAATGCATTGAAAGCGATGTTTAGAGTAATTCCAAATTTCAACGGCAAAAGTTCCAACCAAGATGAAGTCAACCCCAAGTTGACACCCAGAGCAGTTCTCGTGTGTCACCTTTCCAATCCGTGACCACATGATCTATGGCGTAACTTTCCGCTGAACTTCGAGATCTTAAACCAACAAACACACTGGAGTTCAATAACCGAAGCATCTCTCCGAAGTCACTGCTGTTCCAAATGGACGCAAGTGCGAACCAACAACCTGCTGCTAAAACTGACCGGCGGCGACGATGGAAACCGTTTGGTGTGAAATTATCGTCATCAAGACTCCCGAAAAACACAACGCCGCGGACCTCTCTGCGTTGAACTAGTTTAGACGGTCGTTCAAAGGCCGCGGCGGCTGGCACGCGGGGAGCCGCGTATTAGATTCGGTTTTGGGGCTATAACTGTCGTTTGGACTAGGAGCTTTTAGGTTTTCAGAGTTTTGTCCGCCGGGTCTTTCCTTCTGTCTTCTGTCCACGACTTCTGCCGGGGCCTTTATTGGCTTTTCGACAAAACTGACAAAAGAGCTCTAATTAGCCCCAGAGCATGCGGTTGTTGAATTTCTCGGTTGTTGGTCGCTCTTCGGACACGTGGGGCCACCCCCGGAGAAGCGAGGGGGTAGAGGAAGAGGACAGGTCAACGAAGCGAAAGCAAAACAAACAAGACCCGGGCTTTGTGGCATCATGCTCGAATGGAGGCGACAGGTTGCTATTGCTGCTGCTGTTGTTGTTGGCTCCAAGAAGTTCATTAACTTGAACTAAGGTCTTGAGGCTGCCGGTTGAATTGTGAGCGGTCAATCAGACGCACGCAGGTGATCTTCCGGGCTATTTGCTGATTTGAACGAATTCCGCGGTGAGGACGCGCTCGGGAGAAACGGTCCGATTTAGAGCACGATGTTCCACCGGAGGCCAAAAACGGTTCACGTATTTGGAGTGTTCTCTTTGAACTTAGGATTGATTCGATGTTTGATGGATTTTTTTTAAATTTTCCTCATTTAAATTACTAAACAGTTTGTAGCTTTTTACATCCGAAAAAAGTTATTCAAGAATTTCAAAGAACGAAAATTTCTTTTGCTGATTTAAGGCATAAACAATTATGACAGTAAAAATCAGACTGATCGTGGAATTCTCGGCCAACTCACATTAAATCGAAAGAAGTTGTCCAGAATCCTTCTTGATTTTTGTGATGTTGTGGACATACTTTTTTCGTCCTGAGAGTCCATTTATTTTTGTAGCTCAGTCGGATTTTTTTATTCTTGAAATATCATCGTTCCACAAAGTTGAAAAAAACAAACAAAAAATAAATAACGCACTCTTCACGATTTATCAGAATTTTGAAAAATTTTGTGTCTATAGCTGGTGACCTTGAACAGTTATGCTCATCGACGAACAACTTTTTTTTGTGAAATCACGATCACTCGTAATGGCAACGAGCAAACCCCTTATGTTTATCCATCGAAATTTTTGTAATTGTTTTCTTTACAACTTAGTTGTTATACTCTACAAAATAACCCTAAAAAGTTACACATAACACAAAATTTTAGAATGATTATTTTGTCAAAATTAAAAAAGACCCTTCTGGATTAGGCCGATGCAAATATTAAAAAAAGTTTTTGTCCCTCGGCCCTGGCCGAGGTCAAGGGGGGGGGGGCAAAAAAATAAAAAAATATAAAAATTTAAATAACAAGCCATAGTCTTCACATTTAAATGAAAAAAGTGTTTTAAAATGCATTTTACACTAGTTCAGTTGTTTTGCAATCATTAGTTTTCAAAAAAATCTAAGATCTGACAAAAACAAAAATTGTATCGAAAAAAAAGGTTTTGCATCGAAAATTTTCAAAAAATCTTAAGATTTTTTAATAAACCCAAACATGCTAAAATAGTAGTTTATGCAACAAGTTGCAAAAAGAGGATTTTTTCAGCACGAGTCGTACATTTATCCAACGAGGTTCACCGAGTTGGATAAATACGACGAGTGCTGAAAAAATCAAGTTTTGCAACGAGTTCCATACAACATTTTTTGCAATTCCGAAAAACACCCATTGAGTGAAATTTTAAGTCAAATTTTCATGTATTTTGTCTATAAAACGTTTAAATCAAAAAAATGTTGAAAAGTGTTAATTTTCGAAACAAGTGCTGAAAAGTTCAACTTTTCAGCACCCATTTCAGTGCTGAAAAGTAGAACTTTTCAGCATTTATTTTGAAAAGTGTTGCTATTCGATTCTGTTATTTTTGGTACAGAAAAGTAGGCTATTTCGTCGTTCAAGAATGACAGGAAAAGTAAGTAGTTTCACGACGGAATTGCAAAAATGATTTTAAACGCAGGAGAATGTATTTTAATTTGATTTCAGCTGGTTGCACTTGAATTTTCATTGAAATTTTGAAGTTTATTGTAAAAATATTTTTTTTGCCCACTGATTTTTCGGGCCAATTTTGAAGGGGGGGGGTGACAAAAACTTTTAAAAATATTTGTACCAGCCTTATTGCAGTTTTGAAATAATAGATAATGCAACAAGTTGCAAAAAAAAAGATTTTTTCAGCACTAGTTGTGCATTAAACCAACGAGGTTTACCGAGTTGGATAAATACGACGAGTGATGCAAAAATCAAGTTTTGCAACGAGTTCCATACAACAACTTTTCCAAACAAGTTAAAAAAAGTTCAACTTTTCAGCATCCTTTTCATTACTGAAAAGTAAAACATTCCAGCATTTGTTTTGAAATGGATAACTATTCAATTCTGTTATTTTTGGTACAGAAAAGTAGGTTGTTTCGTTATTCAAGAATGACAGAAAAAGTATGTATTCTGAGTACACCATCAAATCGCACGTCCAATTTTAATTAAAAGTCCTTTCGACACCAAATATCAAAACCATCAGGGTTAAAAAATAACCCTTGTGACACAGGTTCAAGCAAATCACAGTGGAGTCGGGGCAACTGCTGTGTGGAGTTGACGGAGAATTACCCATTAAGTATTTAAAATTTAATTTAGAATTTTAGTATTTTAGTATTTTAGTATTTTAGTATTTTAGTATTTTAGTATTTTAGTATTTTAGTATTTTAGTATTTTAGTATTTTAGTATTTTAGTATTTTAGTATTTTAGTATTTTAGTATTTTAGTATTTTAGTATTTTAGTATTTTAGTATTTTAGTATTTTAGTATTTTAGTATTTTAGTATTTTAGTATTTTAGTATTTTAGTATTTTAGTATTTTAGTATTTTAGTATTTTAGTATTTTAGTATTTTAGTATTTTAGTATTTTAGTATTTTAGTATTTTAGTATTTTAGTATTTTAGTATTTTAGTATTTTAGTATTTTAGTATTTTAGTATTTTAGTATTTTAGTATTTTAGTATTTTAGTATTTTAGTATTTTAGTATTTTAGTATTTTAGTATTTTAGTATTTTAGTATTTTAGTATTTTAGTATTTTAGTATTTTAGTATTTTAGTATTTTAGTATTTTAGTATTTTAGTATTTTAGTATTTTAGAATTTGAATATTTAGTTTTTATATAGATTTAAATACAACAATGGCTGTATATTGAGCATACTCATGGAAGCATGAATTAGGAGATGTTTGTAGAACTTGGACATTGATCGCAAAAACGTCCACGATCTTTCCGATAATAATAGATTTAAGTGAAATATGTCCATTTTAATCACACTAAGCCGTTTGACCCATTCTCAACACTTTTGCCGTTTTCCGCTATTAAATCAACATTTTCAGATGTATCAACAATACAGAGTTGCTTGCTCACTTTTATTCGAGCTATTTATTACTTTTGAACAGCCAAAAACACTTTATGAAAGCTGTAATTCATGATCAAAGTGTTGATAGGCCGATAATAGAATAAGGCTTAGAAAGGATATAGTTTCCTTAAGTTCAAAAACAAAAAAATATTTTAAAATTTTCGAGAATCAGCAAATAAGTCAATATCCCAAACTCACCTCGACGCCGTCGACTGCACATCGTTGTTGGTCGGGCTGAACCGCTCGCTCTTAATACTATTGTTATTGCTATTGTTGGTGCTGCCGATGCTGCTACTACTACTATTGTTGATTCCACTGTTTCCATTGTTGTTGCCGTTACTATTTTGGTTGTTACTATTGCTTAAACTGTGGCTGTTTCCTTCACTCACACCACCACCCCCACTACTGTGCCCATTGGCCACGAGCAGATTGCCCACACTACCACTATTGCTTCCGTTGGGACCACAACTGGGACTTGCACTGCCACTTCCGCCGTGGTGATTCGCACCGATTGCACTAAGATCACTGACCAATCCACTGGGGGACTGCTGGCCGTTGCTGCTCTTGATGAGGTTCAGCTCGACCTCGCCGGCCGAGGCCGCCGCCACGTTCCGGAACTTTTCGTAGAACGCCGCAACGGCCGCCGAACTTCCGGTCGGCGAGTTGAGGTACTTCTTCCGGTCGTAGATCCGCTCGCTCAGCATCTTGTCCAGCGATTGAAGGGCCGCCACCTGAGAGTTGAAGTTGGTACTGGCGGAGCTGTTGTTGTTGTTGTTGTGGTTCACCGGCGAGTAGTGACCGTCCTCATTGGGGGTCGTCGAAGTCGTCGGAGATCCGCCGCGACCGTTGGTTCCGTTCTCCGGAAGCTGCAGCTGCAGACTGCTGCCGGTCGGGGGTGTCGATCTTCGAGGCGACGCTTGGAAGGCCGCCGCCGCCGCCGCTGCCGTTGCCGCCAGGGCTGCCACCGAACTTGCACCCAGGGCGGCCGTCAACGCCGAGTTGCCCGGGGACACCGAGCTGGGGGTGATTGATTTTCTCTTGGTGCTGAAACTTCCGCGCCGTCCGCGCGACTTGTGGCTCCCACCTTGCGCCGAATGGGCCGACGAGGGTGACGAGGACGCCGATGACGACTGTGATTGATTTGATGACGATTGCTGGAAACGGTGCTGGAGTTGTTGGAGCTGCTGGTGTCGTTCCGTCGGTGGTGCCGAGGTTGCTTGTGGTAAATCTTCATTAACTGTTGTTTCCCCTGTGAGGGAGAGAGAAAAGAAAAATTCCAAATTAGATCGATTTATGTTTTTATGTGTCTTTTCTAAAGTGGTTATTGTGGAGTCGCTCCATAGCCGTGCAGAGACCCCGTAGATGCGGTGGAGGCAGTGGTTCTCAACCTAAGCCTAAATTTGAATTTGATAATTTTTTTTCTATGTACACTGGTAAAATTTAAAAAATAGAAGAAAAAAATTAGGTTGAGAACCCCCTCCCGCCAGTGGCAGCAACCCCCCCAGAGAAGGGCACGAATAAGCGCGACACCGGAGACACTGGCCAGAGCAGAGCAGTCCGGTAGCAGCGAATGAAAAGAGAGACCTCCTCTCTAATGGAAAATGGTTTCCCTCGGCTATCAACTCGCTCGGTCAGACGAGGTCGCTCCGGTTGCGGTGTGGCATGGAGATAGAGTTTTGCCACCGCGGCTCCTCGTCCCCAGGTTGTGGTGGTGATCTAGGAGGTCTCGGCCCCACCGGGCAGGAACTACTACTGGAAAAAGATGGCTCGATAAAGGTTACTGGCAAAAGGGTTGCCAGATAATTTTTTAAAGATATTCCCGCGCTCTCATGAATCAAAATCAACTAAAAATCAATACAAGGCGAGCATTAAGAATTAATGCTGTTTTAAATAAAAGCAGTGAATAGATTTGTTTTTGTAAGATTGACTTCGATACATTTATTTGTTTTTTAATCATTGAAAAATCGAATGTTGCATATTCAACGAGTTACTTGTATGAAAGATTGTGTGTG